>NW_007727412.1:202963-301695 GCF_000696425.1 Galeopterus variegatus
AAAAAAAAAAACTGGGAGTTCACTACCACACAACCAGCTTTACAAGAAATTCTCATGGGAGTACCAGGTTTGGTACCTGAGAAATAACTGCCACTGCCATTAAAAACTCCAGAAAAATCGAAATGAACTAGTAAAATCAAATGCCAACAAAGAAGAGAAAAAATAAAAAGTTTATCTACAACCCAAGGAACCAAAATATACAGAAGACAAACAATATATCAGAAAGAAAGGAACAAAAGACACTTAAGACATCCAAACAAAAATCAAAAAAAATGGTGGGAGTAAATCAACACTTTTCAATAACAACTCTTAATGTAAAAGGATTAAATTCCACAATCAAAAGGCACAGACTAGCTAACTGGATTAAAAAGGAGGAACAAACTATATGCTGCCTTCAAGTGACCCACCTCACCTATAAAGACTCACATAGTCTAAGAGTGAAAGGATGGAAAAAGATTTACTATGGAAACAGAAATGAAAAATGAGCTGCAGTAGCTATTCATATATCTGATAAAATAGACTTTAAACTAAAAACCATAAAAAGAGATAATGAGGGCCACTACATAATGATAAAAAGATTGATCCATCAAGAAGACATAACAATCATAAATCTATATGCGCCAAATGTCAGAGCAGCTGGATTCATAAAGCAAATTTTATTACCCATGAAGAAGGAAATAGACACTAATACAATAATAGCAGGGGACCTGACCACCCCACTATCCATATTGGATAGATCATCTAGGCAAAGAATCAGCAGAGAAGCACAAGATCTAAACAACACTCTAGACCAATTGGACTTTGCATATATCTACAGAACATTCTTTCCAACAACATCAGAATACTCATTCTTCTCATCAGTACATGGATCATTCTCCAGGATATACCTCAGGTAAGGTCACAAATCAAGTCTCAACAAATTAAAAAAAAATTGGAATTATAGCATGTATTTTTTCAAACAACAATGGATTAAATTTAGAAATCAATAACAAACAAAATTCTGGAAACTATACCAACACATGAAAATTAAACAGCATTCTACTTAATGACATATGGGACCAAGAATAAATCAAATAGGAAATCAAAAAGTTTCTTGAAACTAATGAAACAATCATACATCATACCAAAATCTGTGGGATACTGCAAAAGCAATAGTAAGGGGAAAAATTATTACATTAAATTCTTACTTCAGAATAACGGAAAGATGGCAATTGAACAATACAAACCCAACGTTAGCAGACAGAAGGTAATCATTAAGATCAGAGAAGAACTTAATGAAATTGAACCCCCCAAAACAATACAAAAGATCAATGAATGAAAAAGTTGGTTTTTTGAAAAGATAAATAAAATTGACAAACCATTAGCACAGCTAACTAAAAAAGAAGAGAGAAGAACCAAATAACAAAAATTAAAAATGAAAAAGATGGCACTACAACTGTTACCTCTTAAATACAAGGGATCACTAGAGACTACTGTAAACAACTATACACCAACAAATTTGAAAATCTGGAGGACATGGATAAATTTCTGGACACAAAAAAGCTACCAAAACTGAGCCAAGAAGATTCAGAAAATCTGAACAGAGCAGTAACAATACAAGGGATTGAAGCTATTTTCAGAAAGTTCCCAACAAAGAAAAGCAGAGGACCGGATGGATTCACAGCAGAATTCTACCACACGTTCAAAGAGGAATTGACATGGATTCTCTACAAACTATTCCAAAAGTTTGAAACACTGGCAATTTTCCCAAACACATTATATGAACCAAACGTCACCCTGATACAAAAAACAGGTAAAGATACAAGTATAAAAGAAAACTACAGGCCAATATCCTTGATGAATATAGATGCAAAAATCCTCAATAAAATACTAGTTAACAGAATACTGCAACACACGTGCAAAATTATACACCGCGATCAAATGGGATTCATTCCAGTGATGCAAGGTTGGTTCAACATATGCAAATCAATAAATGTGATACCTCATATTAAACAAATCAAACACAAGGTCCATATAATCATCTGTACATATGCTGAAAAAACATTTGATAAAATTCAACACTCATTCATGATAAAGACTATCTATAAGTTAGGCACAGATGGAAAGTATCTCAACATAATTAAAGCCATATGTGATAAACCCACTGCCAATATCACCTCAAATGGGGAAAAGCTGAAAGCATTTCCTTTAAGAACAGGAACTAGACAAGGATGCCCAGTCTCACCACTCCTATTCAACATACTGTTGGAAGTACTAGCCAGAGTAATTAGAGAAGGAAATAAAGGGCATCCAGATTGTAAAAGATTAAGTCAAACTGTCCTTGTTTGCAGGTGACATGATCCTGTATATCCAACACCCTAAAGCCTTTACAAAAAAACTCTTGGATTTGATAAATGATTTCAGCAAAGTAGCAGGGTACAAAATGAACACACAAAATTCAGTAGCATTTCTATTCTCCAATAGTGAAAATACAGAAAGAGAAATCAAGAAAGCTGGCCTATTTACAATAGCCACCAAAAAATAAAATACTTAGGAATAGAGTTAACCGAGGAAGTGAAAATTCTCTTTAATGAGAACTAAAAACCACTGCTGAGAGAAACTAAAGAGGGCACAAGAAGATGGAAATATATCCCATCCTCTTGGATTGGAAGAATCAACATTGTGAAAGTGTCCATACTACCCAAAGTGATACACAAATTCAATGCAATCCCCATCAAAATTCCAATGACGTTTTTCTCAGAAATGGAAAAACTATCCTCACATTTATATGGAATAACAAAAGATCATGCAAAGCCAAAGCAATTCTGAGCAAAAAATAGATAAGTAAATAAAGCTGGAGGCATAACACTCCCTGACTTTAAACTATACTACAAGGATATAATTACTGAAACAGCACGGTACTGGCATAAAAACAGATACACTGATCAATGGAATAGAATAGAGAACCCAGAAATCAACCCACACACCTATAGCCATCTGATCTTTGACAAAAGCACCAAGCCTATACACTGGGGAAGAGAGTGCCTCTTCAGCAAATGGTGCTGGGATAACTGGATATCCATATGCAGGAGAATGAAACTAGACCCATACTTTTCACCATATACCAAAGTCAACTATAAATGGATTAATGAATTTAATATACACCTGAATTAATAAAACTTCTTAAAGAAAACATAGGGAAACACTTCAGGAAGTAGGACTGCATACAGACTTCATGAATATGACCCCAAAAGCACAGATAACCAAAGGAAAAATAAACAAATGGGATTATATCAAACTAAAAAGCTTCTGCACAGAAAAGGAACAATAAACAGAGTTATAAGACAACCAACCGAGTGGGAGAAAATATTTGCATAATATAGATCTGAAAAAGAATTAGTATCCAGAATATACAGGGAACTGAAACAACTTTACAACAACAAAATAAGTAATCCAATTAAAAAATGGGCAAAAGAGCTAAATAGGCATTTCTCAGAGGAAGATATACAAATGGCCAACAGACATATGAAAAAATGCTCAACATCACTCAGCATTCGGGAAATGCAAATCAGAACCACAGTGAGATACCATCTCATCCCAGTTAGGATGGCTAATATCCAAAAGACTGTGAACGATGAATGCTGGTGAGGTTGCAGAGAAAAGGGAATTCTCATAGACTGTTGGTGGGACCTCAAAATGGTGCAGCCTCTATGGAAAATGGTATGGAGTTTTTTCAAACAACTGCAGATAGATCTACCATATGACCCAGCTATCCCACTGCTGGGAATATACACAGAGGAATGGAAATCATCAAGACGAAGTTATACCTGTTCTCCCATGTTCATTGCAGCACTCTTTACAATAGCTAAGAATTGGACCCAGCCCAAATATCTATCATCAGATGAGTGGATACGGAAAATGTGGTATGTCTACACACTGGAATTCTACTCAGCTATAAAAACCAATGAAATACTGCCATTTGCAACAACATGGATGGACGTAGAGATTATTATTTTAAGTGAAATGAGTCAGGCACAGAAAGAGAAATATCACATGTTCTCACTTATTGGTGGGAGCTAAAAATGAATAAATTAATAGTCAAAAACCTGGGCGGGGGAGTGAAGAACACACAATAATTACAATTACTTTAAATTTGTACAGAAAGTGAACAGAAAGGAGGTTGTAGGGAGGGATGGTGGAGATGGATGAAGGAGGGAGGTTTTGGTATTGGGCCACAACCATCAACCACATTGTATATTGACAAAATAAAATGAAATTTAAAATAACAATAAAAAGAAATATAAATAAAAGTGTTAACCGATTAATGATAAAGTTAGCAATTAATCTATATTGGCAGTGTAGCAAATTAAATAACACGGTAACTCTCCTGCTACAATAAAGTAGGCATAATTGTTTCTTAAGGGATTCATCCTCAACAAAAATCACATGGTATTTCCACATTTCAGTAAACCAAATTTAAAAACACATGGTAAAACATTATAACATGAGCAACAGTCAGCAGATATGCACAAAAATGAAAGACAAGATGTAGATAAAATTCATATAATAGAACAAGAAGGTAGCAATGTTTAAATGAATATACTTGATCTGCCAGTAGGTGTTTCCTGTGCCAGTGTTCTTTCCTGTGTACCTTTGATAGTGATTATCATTTTTCAGATTCCAGATGCAGGACTTCCTTGAAGACCTTTTGCAGTGCTGGATGTGTTGTGGTAAATTCCTGCATTTTTTGTTTGCCTGAGAAATATACTATTTCTCCTTCATTTCTGAAGGATAACCTTGCTGGGTATAGTATTCTTGGCTGACAGCTTTTTTCTTTTCGTATTTTGAATACAGCACCCCATCTTCTTCTGGACTGTAGAGTTTCTGTTATGAAATTTTCTGTTAGTCTGATGGGGCCTCCCTTATAGATGACTTGATGCTTTTCCTTGCTGCCACTAGGATTCTCTCTTTGTTTTTGAGCTTTACCAATTTCACTACAATGCATCTTGGAGAGGATCTTTTGGGATTGAATCTGTTTGAGGATCGTTGAGCTTCCTGGATCTGAAAGTCAGTGTCTCTCCCTATACCTGGGAAGCTTTCCATTATTATCTCATTAAGTACATTTCAATGCCTTTTCCTTTCTCCCCACCTCTCCTTCTGGAACACCTATGATTTGGATGATTGTGCACTTAAGATTGTCTGTCAGCTCTCTTAGATTTTCTTCATTTTTAAACATTATTTTTACCTTTTCTTTGTCTACCTGGGTTATTTTGAAGAGATAAGAAATTCTTCTGCTTGCTCTAACCTGCTGCTTAAGCTCTTGGTTGTTACTTTTATTTCTTTGAATGAACCCTTCAGCTCCAGGAGATCTGTTACAATCTTTTTTAAGGTATTAATCTCTTTGTAACTTTACTCATACATATCCTGGATATTTTTTCTAATTTCATTGTGTTGTCTAACTGAGTCTTCTTGTATCTCATTGAGTTTCTTTAAGATTGTTGCCTGGAATTCCTTTTATTCAACTCAAGGGTTTACTGCTCTATGGGGTCTGGTACTTGTGAATCACTTTGATAGTGTTGAATGTTGTTTTTATTTATTTATTTATTTATTTGTATTTTTAGTATCTGTACATTGATGTCTGGTCATCTGGTAGAGCAGATGCATCTTCTATTACTCTGGATGGGCTTTGAGAAGAGAGACATCCTCCTCTTTTTCTGGGCTCCACTGGTAACTCACCTTGTATCAATGAAGCTGAGTGGGTGGTAGGACACTTGCATGGTTGCCATGGCTGCTACTTTGGTGTCAAACTACCCTCACTGCAGCAGTGGCTGTGGTGGACCATCTGCATGGAAGCCTTATGTTGGGTGGAGGGGCTGCCTACATCACTTACCTAGGTCTCTGGTGATGTTTTTGCCTTCTGCCAGGAGATGCAGGCTGCCCGCAGCTCCTACCTAGGTCTAAAGGCTTGTTTTGGCCTTCTGCTGGTCAGGGAGAAGCTTCCCACAGCTCCTGCCTATGTCCCTGGGTATGCAAAATACAAAGGAGAAAGAGAAAGAAATGACTTGTTATCACATCAAAAAACCAACAGACATTAAAGGCAAACAATAACAGGAGAAAAAAGGAACAAAAGATACTTAAAACATCCAAATGAATATTGGTAATATGCCAGGAGTAAGACAGTTCCTTTCAATAACAACCCTAAATGTAAATCGTTTGAACTTCAGACTCAAAAGACACATACTGACTGATTAGATTAAAAGG
Organism: Galeopterus variegatus; assembly: GCF_000696425.1. Classification (NCBI taxonomy): domain Eukaryota; kingdom Metazoa; phylum Chordata; class Mammalia; order Dermoptera; family Cynocephalidae; genus Galeopterus; species Galeopterus variegatus. Next base: position 209,204 of record NW_007727412.1, read on the forward strand.
GTGGACCCAACTCTATGCTGTCATCAAGAGACATGCCTCACCTGTAAAAACACACAAAGACCAATAGTGAAGGGATGGAAAAATATATTCCATGCAAAATAGAAACCAAAGAGAGCATGAGTAGCAGTTCTTATATCGGATAAAATAGACTATAAACAAAAAACCTTAAAAAGAGACAAAGATGGCCAGTATAAAGTGATAAAGGGATATATTCAGCAAGATGACATAATGATCATAAATATATAAGAACCCAACACTGGAGCATCCAGATGTATAAAGCAGAAACTATTAGACGTAAGGAAAGAAATATACCCCAGTATGATGATTGCTGGGAACCTGAATACACCTTTCTCAGCACTGGACAGATCATCTAGGCAACAAATCAGCAGAGAAACACAGGAATTAAACTACACTTAAGACCACATGGACCTGGGAAATATGTAGAGAACATCTCATCCAAAAACTACAGAATGTACATTCTTCTCATCAGCACATAGAACAATCTCCAGGATTGGCCACATGTTAGGTCACAAATGAAGTTTCAAAATACTTTGAAAAATTTTAAATAATTTCAAATATCTTTTCAGACAACAACAAGTTAAAATTAGGAATTAAAATTAAAACAAATGAAACACTGGAAACTATAAAAATTCATGGAAATTAAACAACATGCTCCTGAATAACATATGGGTCCTAGAAGAAATTAAACAGGAAAACAAACAAACAAAAAATTCTTGAAACCAATAAAAATAAAGACACACCATACCAAAACCTGTGGGATACTGCAAAAGCAGTACTAAAACGGAAGTTTATTGCAATAAATGCTTACATCAAAAGAATAGAAAGATTTGAAATAAACAACCTAATGCTACATCTCAAAGAACAAGAAAAACAAGAGCAATCCAACCCCGCAATAAGTAGACAGAAAAAAGTAATGAGGATCAGAGCAAAACTAATTAGAGATCCAAAAAATAATGTAAATATCAATGAAAAAAATAATTGGTTTCTGAGAAGGTAAACAAAATAGATAAACCATTAGCTAGGTTAACAAAAAAAAGAAAAGACTCAACAGAAAGCAGAAATGAAAAAGAGACATTACAATTAATTCCACAGAAATGCAAATAATCATTAGAGACTACTATAAACAATTATATACCTACAAATATGAAAACCTGGAGAAAGTGGACAAATCTCTGGACACATACAAACTACCCAGACTGAACCAAGAAGAAATACAAAACCTGAACAGATTAGTCACAAACAGTTAGACGAGGCAGTAATCACAAATCTCCCAAAAATGAAAATCCCTGGGCTGGATGGCTTTACTGCTGAATTCTACCAATCCTTTAAAGAAGAATTAACTCCAATTTTCTTCAAACTACTCCAAAAAACTGAAACAGAGGCCATTCTCCCAAATTAATTCTGTGAGGCCAGCATCACCCTGATGCCAAACCAGACAAAGATACAACAAAAAAAGAAAACTACAGGCCAGTATCTTTAATGAACATAGATGCAAAAATTCTCAACAAAATATAAGCAGTCGGAATATGGCAGCACATCCAAAAAAATATATACACCCTACTCAAGTGGGATTAATTCCAGGGATGCAAGGATGGCTCAACATACAAAAGACAACAAATGTGATATATACCACATCAGTGAAATCAATGACAAAAACCATATGATTATCTCAATTGATGCTGAATAAGCATTTGACAGAACATAATATGTATCATGATAAGATGCTCAGCAAATTAGATATAGAAGGAAAGTATCTCAACACAAAGTCATATACAATAAACCTACTGCCAATATATTCCTGAATGGGGAAAAGTTGAAAGCTTTTACTTTAAGAATGGGAAAAAGACAAGGATACCCACTCTTACCACTCCTATTGACCAAAGTATTGGAAGTACTAGAAAGAGCAGTCAGAGAAGAGAAAGAAATAAAGGGTATTCAAATTAGAAAGGATGAAGTGAAATTGTCTCTGTTTGCAGATGGCATAATCTTATACAGACTCTTCAAAAAATTTCTTAGAGCTGATAAATGTTTTCAGTAAATTTGCAGGATGCAAAAGCAACACACAAAAGTCAACACCATATTTATAATCCAATAGTGAACTACCAGAAAAAGAAATCAAGAAAGCAAGCCCTTTTATAATAGTCACCCCCAAAAATAAAATACCCAGGAATCTGTTTAACCAAGGAGCTGAAAGATCTCTACAATGAGAACTACAAATCACTGTTGAAACAAATTAAAGAGGACACAAAAAGATGGAAAGACATTCCTTGTTCATGGATTGGAAGAATAAACATTGTGAAAATGTCCATATTTCCCAAAGTTATCTGCAGATTCAATTGCAATCCCTATGAACATACCAGTGGCATTCTTCAAAGAAGTAGAAGAAAACAATCCTAATATTCATATGGATCAACAAGAGACCCTGAATAGACAAAGCAATCCTCAGCAAGAAATAAATAAATAAATAAATAAATAAAGCCAGAGGCATTACAGTAGCTGTCTTCAAATTATACTACAAAGCTATAGTAAGCAAAACAGCATGGTACTGACATGAAACCAGACACATGGAACAAAGGAACAGAATAGAGAACCCAGAAATCAATCTACATAATTATCGCCAACAGATATTTGACAAAGATAACAAGAAAGTACTTTTGGGGAAAGACAGCCTCTACAATAAATGGTACTGGGAAACCTGGGCATCCATATGTAGAAGATTGAAACTAGAACTGTACCTCTCGCCATATAACAAAGTCAACTCCAAATGGATAAATATTTAAATGCAAGACCTGAAACTGTTAAACTCCTAGAAGAAAACAGAGAAGGAAAACTTCAGGACTGGGCAAATACTTTATAATTAAGACTGCCAAAACTCAGACAACAAAAGAAAATAAAGAAATGGGATTACACCAAACTTTTCTGCACTACAAAATAAATAATTAGATGAGTGAAAAGACAACCTACAGAATGGGAGAAAATATTCACAAATTATACATCCAACAAGGTATTAACATGCAGAATGAACAAGGAATTCGAAAAACTGAATGGTAAAAAACAAAACCCAAGTAACCCAATTAGAAAAAGGGAAAAGGAGCTGAATAGGCATTTCTCAAAGGAAGATATACAAATGAACAATAGAAACATGAAAACAATGTTCAACATTACTAAGTATCAGGGAAACGCCAATCAAAATCACACTGAGATATCATCTCACACCAGTTAGGCTCGCCGTTATCAAAATGTCAGAGAAATAAATACTGGCAAGGATGCAGAGAAAGGGGAGTCGTCTTACACTGTAAATTACTTTAGCTATTGTGGAAAACAGTATGGAGGTTCCTCAAACAACTACAGGTAGAACTGCAATATGATCCAGCAATCCCACTGCTGTGTATACACCCAAAGGAATGGGAGTCACCACGGCAAAGGAATACCTGCACTCCTATATTTATCACAGCTCTACTTATAGTATCTAAGGGTCGGAACCAACCTTAATGTCCATCATCAGATGACCAGATAAGGAAAAAAGTGGTATATATACACAATGGAATACTATTCTGCCAAAAAAAGAATTAAATTCTGCCATTTGCAGCAGCATAAATGAACTTAGAGAAAATAATGGTAAGTGAAATAAGCCAGGCACAAAAAGAAAAACACTACATTTCCTCACTCATAAGTGGGAGCTAATAAATAAGCAAATAAACAAAAAATAAAGAATGATAAAACGATCACAATCATTCACTGAACTTTCAAATTAAGGGAATGGAACTGAGGCAACCATAGTTGCAAAAGGAGGAAGATGAGTGAAAAAAGGATTACATTGTACAATGAGAATTATAGTAATTGTCCTGATTTCAACACCCCCATTGCACACCGGTATTGATATTCAATGCTGCACCCCACAGATTGTACAATAATGTTTTAGTAAATATTTAAAGAAATTTGAATATTTTAGATTATTACAGAAATCAAGAAATAAGTAATGCACATGATCACTGAAACATTATTCATAATAACCAAGACAGAGAATGACCCTAAGTGTACATCAATGAATGAATAACGAAGATGTTTTATATATACATAGTGAATACTATTCAGACTTAAAAATTAAATCTTGTCATTTGTAATGACATGGATAAGCATAGAGGATATTATGTTAAGTGAAATAAGCCAGGCACAGAGAAACAAATACTGCATGATCTCACTTATATGTGAAATTTAACAAAGTTGAACTCATAGAAGCAGAAAATAGAAAGATAGTGTAGAGTTAGGGCTGGGTCTGGTGTTCACAGACCCCTTGATTCTGTTGTCCACACTGGGTCATAAACCGTTCACACACAGGTCTATGAGCTAGGGAACAGGAAAAAGGTCCTTGGAGCCATGGGTGAAAAAACAATAGGCTTTATTTTTAGACGTGAGCTCTACCCACCAGCAGTTCAGAGCCACTGCCTCACACACTGAAGAACAAACAAAAATAGGAACAAGCCAAGAGATACAGGGGCTTGCATGCACACTAACTCTATTCCCACACAACTTGTTTACAAAGAACTTGCTGCAGCACATCCAGCTGGACCTGAGGTGGAGGGGGCCTGACTAAACCACTCTATTTTCCTCACAGATGGTTATCAGGGGATTGGAGGTGGAGATGTGGGGGCACTATTAGGGAGAAGTTGGTCAGTTGATAAAATTTCAGTAAGACAGAAGGAATAAATTGAAGGTATTTATTGTACAACATGGTGGCTATCATTAATAACAATGAATTGTGTACTTGAAAATTGCTAAGAGAGTATATTTAAGCATTCTCACCACACACACAAAAAAGTATGTGAGGTAATGCATATGTTAATAGGCATGATTTTGCCATTCCACAGTTTATACATATATCAAATATCAAGTTGTATACTTTATATATATAATTATTATTTGCCAATTAGAAATACATTTTTAAAAGATAAGTCAAAAAAGAAGTAGGAAAATAGGATTGGGTACAGACTTTATGAATATGACCCCAAAAGGGCAGGCAACCAAAGGAAAAATAAACAAATGGGATTATATCTAACTAAAAAGCTTCTGCACAGCAAAGGAACCAATTAACAGAGATCAAAGACAACCAACAGAGTGGGAGAAAATATTTGCAAAATATTCATCTGACAAAGGAATAATATCCAGAATATACAAGGAACTCAAACAACTTAACAACAAGAAAACAAGTAATCCAATTAAAAAATGGGCAAAGGAACTGAATAGGCATTTCTTAAAGAAGATTTACGAATGGCCAACAGACATATAAAAAATGCTCAATGTCACTCAGCATTTGGGAAATTCAAATCGAAACCACTTTGAGATACCATCTCACTCCAGTTAGGATGGCTAATATCCAAAAAACTGAGAATGGTAAATGCTGGAGAGGATGCAGAGAAAAAGGACCCTTCCTACACTGTTGGTGGTACCTCAAAATGGTGCATCCAATATGGAAAAAGGTATGGACGTTCCTCAAACAAATAGAGAGTGATCTATCATATGACCCAGCTATTTCACTGCTGGGAATATACCCAGAAAAATGGAAATCATCATGTCGAAAGGATACCTGTACTCCCATGTTTATTGAAGCACTATTTACAATAGCCAAGAGTTGGAACCAACTTAAATGCCCATCATCAGATGAGTGGATAAGGAAAATTTGGTAAATCTACACTATGGAATACTACTCTGCTATTAAAAAAAAATAAAAGAAAGAAAGAAATACTACCATTGGCAGCAACATTGATGGACTTAGAGAAAATTGTATTGTAGAGCTAGGGCTAGTTTCTGGAGCTCACAGACCCCTCAAGCCCATTCACAAACCCTTGACACACAGGTCTACGAGCTAGGTTACAGGACAAAATGGTCCTTGGACACTTTGCTGAAGTAGGAATAGTCTTTTTTCAGCACACACACATCAAGGAGCTAGGCAGTCCAAAGAGAAACTCCGAAACTCAAATGCTAGTGGCAAAGCCCAAGGAAAAACTGAGCAGCTGCCAGCAGAGTAAACATGCTCTAATTTTAGGCGTGAGCTCTATGCTGGCCAGCTATGCTTCACAAACTCAAGAACCCACAATAGCAACAAAACTAAAAAGATACATCGGTACACATGCACACTAACTCCACCCACAGAACTGGTTTACAAAGAATTAAAAATGGCTGCTTGACCCCCAACCAGACCTGAGCCAGGGAGCCTGAGTAAGTTATCCTATTTTCCCAACATATATTAAGTGAAATAAGCCAGGCACAGAAAGAGAAATACCTCATGGTCTCACTGATCTGTGGGAGCTAATAAAGATAAATAAACATGCAAACAAACGGGAGGAGGGGCCAAGAACACAGCAATCACAACAAGTCCTTGAACTTGTTAAGACAAGAGAACAGATAAGATGTTGATAGGGAGGAGGTGGGAGAGGGAAGGAGGGAGAGGAGGAATTAGTAAAGGGACACAAAAATCAACTACATTGTAAATTGATAAATTAAAATAATTTTTAAAAGATTAGGATACTCTTTTAATAAGATATAAATAAGACATCTAAAAGTGAAAAAATAGTCAAACTAAAAATCAGACAGAGTTGAAATATTAGTGCAATAGAAAATAGGTCTGAATTTAGCATGTGGACATAAGGAGATGGGACATATAAAAAATATATGAAGATGTATAGGATATGTTAGTTTTGTGAGGCTGCCATAACAGATTAACGGACTGGATGGCTTAAAACAGGAGAGATTTGTTTTGTCATAGCTCTGGAGGCTAGAAGTCCAAAATCAAAGTTGTGGCAGAGCCACGCTACCTTTAAAGACTCTAGAAGAGAATGCTTTCTTGCCTCTTCCAGCTTCTGGTGACTCCAGACATTCCTTGGCTTGTTGCTGCATAACTACAACCTCTGCCTCAATTTTCTCATAGCTTTCTCTTCTTCCTATGGGTCTCTTTTTTGTTGGTTTCTTATAGGGATACTAATCATTAGATTTAGAGATCACCAGGATAATTCAGGATCCCATCCAGAGATCCATAATTACATTTGCAATAACCCTTTATTGAAATAAAGTCATACTCACAGGTTATGAAGGTAAAGAAGTGAACATATCTTTTTTGGAGCCACCATTCAACCCACTACAAGAAAATGCAAAGAGAACTTCCAACTTGTTTTTGATAGAAGCTACAAAATGTAAGAGTTTTAAAAACTGAGGTAGAAGAAATATAGAAACTAATGATACCTTGAAGAAAAACATAACTCTGTAAATCCAAGAATAACAAGTTCTAAGAAATACACACCTATAGCTATATCAAAGATAAAAAGAATATCTTAAGAGCAACCAGGGAGCAAAAGCATTTTAGTTTCAAAAGCAATAAATTTATATTGGAGAAAAATTATTGAACAACATTAGAAGCTAGAAGACATTGGAATAACATTGTTAAACTAATGCAAAAAAGAAATGTCAATCTATATCCAGAGATTAGATAAAACATGCCATTTCAGACAAAGTCAGGGCTTATAACTGAGAAGTTCTTGTTCACATGTATGCTAAAGGATGGGCATACAAAACAAATGAACAAGGACAACAGCAACTAAAAGATGTCTTCCCATGTAAAAAGAATGTTGGGCAATGGAATAGTAAACATGTAGGTAAATCTAATTAAGTATTCACTAAATGAAACAAAAATGAATATAATAACTAAGTTGGGGTTATAAGTTCAAGAGGAAAATGAATACATCAATTTACTGCATGTAAGCAAATTGCCAGAAGAGAGATCAAATGTCCTCATCACAAATAAATGATTAAGTTTTGTAATGTTGAATATGTTAATTAACTTGATTTGAGCACCACCCATTGTGTACGGGTATTGATATTCAACTCTGTACCCCACAAATATGTATAATCAATTACATTTCAGTAAAAAGAGATGAAAATGAAAAGACTTTATGTAGACATTTTTTCATCATTAAATCTTGAATGAGGAGAGACCTGCCCAGAAGCAATATTTTCCAACAGAAAATCTAAATTTTTCTTGACTATGCTCAGCATTTTCTTAACTGATATTTCACTGTCCTGCCTTCACTGGACTGAATGATCAGCTGCTCTTTGCAATTGCCAGCCATTTTCAGCCTGATAGGTACAGAAACGGCAGAATATTAGACTAATCTTGGACCTGTTAGGAAGGTGCAATGGTAGGATAATGGCAAAAAATGCATTATGGAGATTGATGATGAGTGAATAAAATGTTAAAGCAGTAAATGTGGAAAGATAACGGTGGGGATCAGGTGTTGCTGAGAGGTATTGAAGAAGCAAATAAGTAAGGCTCAGTGGGGTCCAAGCATAGAAGTAATGGAATTTATTATGGGTATATTAGAATATAGAGGGTATATGTTAGAAAATGGAAGATTTAAATTTAAGATTTCAGTACTAGAGCTTTTCTAAGTAATGAGGAAGTTCAGGACACATTCCTCCATTGGAATAGATAGTTGAAGTAATGTTGAGCTGAAGGTCACTGGAGAGAAAAAGTTAAGTGCATGAGAGCTTAAAGTTTTGAATAGGTAGACATTGACATAACCCACGATAACAGCAGGATCTGGTTGGAGAGAGCAAAAGTGAGGCACGGATTAAAGTCTTAAATAAGACAGATTTATTGAGATGATGGGAAATGACAGTACAGCAGGTGGCATGATTGTCAAAGAGAAAGAGCTTGTACTTGGCATTTGGGGAAATCTGTCTTCAATGTAATCATGGAATACATTGTGTTCTTTGAGATACATGAGATAGAGGAGTATAAGTAGTAGACCATGAGAAAGTATCAGAGAATATCTGTGTTTTTGACATAGCTCAATTAGATGTAAGGCGGGGAAGTGGATGACATAGTCAGTGAAAGGAGTGAGGATTTAGGGGCATTTCTCCATAACCAAGGTTTCAGAGAAAAGGCCTTGGAGGTGCACACAAAGTGAAAAGAAGATCCAGGTGAGAAAAAGTATCTTAGTCCTGTAAGTCTTGAAACAGGCAGTTAACAGGAGTGACATATTTGGAGCTGTGAGCAAGGACTGCAAGCATATGAAACATGTTGAGGTTGGCTATTTTAGGAGGCATCCATAAGTGATATTTTCAGCAGTTCAGTGTAGAAAGGGACAACAGCAGCCTCCAGGTCAAGGGATCAGAAATTGCAGCTGTATCACGAGAGTTACTAGAAATTTCCCCCAGTTTATGACAACAGGTTTTCAGAGCATTTTAGTCTGTGGTGATGGTTTCATCTTTTTTTCCCCATCTTTTTTGAATGTATGGTCAACATATTTTGGAGGTAAATTGAGATTTATATTATTGGGACCTAGCTGCTATATTAGGGTGAATTCTAAGCTAGAAATTATATAGCAACTTTTTCATAGGACTGGATCAGTAGGTGGCGAATAGTAGTTAACTGAATTTTCCCCATATGAAACCTGAGGTCTAAAGAATGTATTCTGTCCTGGTCTGGTCCTTACAAAAACTCTTTATCTGGGGTGAAAATGGGTACATCCTTTTAAGATAATGCCATTCCTTACTCTAGCAGTCTTTATTGTAGAACCAGACAGAAGTAGAATGTCACTTTGTACAAAAATGGAGATATGCCTTGCTAATTTGGGGAATAATTATTTTTTAAAGAAAGGTTTAGATTGTTTGAGGATATGAACATTGTTTTAATAATTTTGTGATATGTGCAAGTGCTTTATCTGACATATTTAGAATTTAAAGTATCGGGTACTCACTGATAATTCAGGAAGTTCAACCTGAAGAATTCACTGCCAGACAAGGCCAAGGGACCTGCGATATCTGAGGGGAAGTCACAAATGACCGCCATGTTGGCCTCAGGGTACCTACAACTTCAGATCAAGTTAACTATAGTACAGGGAAATAAACATTAAAAAGCATCGTAGGAGTAGTGGTATAGGAGCTGAGAACAGGTGAATGGAGACCACACAGTTGAGAATAGTGTTCCTGAGTGGACCATTTTAGAGTGATAGTCATAAGATCATACCTCTTGATTATCTTATTTCAAGTTCACAATGGCAAATGACCACAAAATTCATAGGATAAATAATTTATTAAAATGGACTTGGTGTTAGAAGAAACTCATTTTGGAAAGGAGAGGGGGGCAAACCAACTTATCTTCATATTAAAACTTTCTTAAGCACTTAGATTAACTAAGCAGTTTTCTATGTATTTAAAATTTTTGTGCTTCCCAAAGGGACAATCTTTAATTAAAGAATTTTGCGCCAGAACGAAACTCAGCACTTTGCCTCCTTCATTGGGGAAAGTTTTACTGCAAAAAACAAAAATCTGACTGAATTAAATACTGTGCTTTGTGATGTAGTTTATTTATATTGTGACATAAGCTTATCTCATTTCAGTCTGGCAATAGTTTACAAACAGGCAGCTGGTATGGGAGCTTGGTGTACATACTTTTGCTTGTATTATTTAATTTAACTCTCAAATCATTGTAATGAGGAATAATCATTAACCCCATTTTAAAAGGAATTGATATCCAGAGAGTTAGTGTAATTCACTCAAGTTTCTAGATACCAAGTGCTTGTTGAGGATTTTCAATGCAGACTGACTGGTGTCTTCTTGTTTAATGACAGCGATTTACTGACATTCAGGATAATAAATGGGCTTTAGGAGCTTTTACACAATAATTTTTAATTAACATCATGTATATCCCAACATATGAAATACATAAATTGGAGGTATTTGATTTGATTTGGGAAAGCAGAGAATTTGAGATCTTACTTATTCAGACTCCATAAGCCCCAATGCCTTACTCTGTGTCTCTAGACACAGCTTGAAATGGCTTGAAATGCTCAACACTAGATTATCCTGTAGATTGGCATAGTTATTAGGGTCCAAACAAGTTTCATTTTGTTCATTTGATAATATAACACAACCATGTCGTGTGTGTGTGTGTGTGTGTATCAGAGTACACCAAATACAATTTCATTTTGTGGGTGAAAACTATAGAGAACAAAAGGAAAAAATATTCAAAAGATAGAACCAACCTAAAATCCTATCTGATAATATCTTAATTCCTTGCCCAATGGCTCCTCTAAGTTTCTCTTTATCATATCATTAATGGTAGAAATAATCATTGGGAAAACTCAAATGTGATTAAAAAGAAAGCATCATTCCTCAGTGCATTGCTTTTGGCAAAGCAGATACATGTTAATTTCATTTTAAAAGATTTTTGGTAGATGTTGAAAGTATATTAATATCTCTACCATTTTATTATTAACACCTTGTTAGGGTCAGTTGTCTCAGGTTTAAAAATGTGTAAATATCTTGTTTCTTTCACTGAAATAAGCTTCTCTTAAGGCTTAACGGGATAAAATTTGAATCACTTCTGTGATCGCTGGTGTTTGTATATTGAAGATTGCATACAACTAAGGTTCTATATTGTATTAAAGGAATAATCCGCCAATCCGTTAGGCTTGCATTTTTCCAGGCAAAAGCTAATGATAAAAATATAGTTAACAAAGAAATTTTGCAATGTGAAAATGTATTATATGAAAATAGCCATATTAACTGAATAAGATAATCACATCATAACCTTATTTTCAGTAAAATAATTTTACACCACATGTATGACTATTCTTAGTAAATGATTAAATAAATTGAAGCCTATTGATGCTAATTATTTGCTTATACCCCAAAAATATTTATTACAATATGCTTCCATTACTAAATCCATAACTGAAAAAGCCACAAACATCATTCAAATAAATATTCCTGATTACGCAGTTCACAATCAAAAGAAAATGCACTATTAAGTACCAGAACATTTTCTAGTTCCACTCACATTCCACTGGGTATTAGTTACTGTCATTTGCCAGTTCATAATTTACACTCCACTCAAAGCCAACTGCTTGCAGCTTCTAAAACAAGCAAAACTTTTCAAGTCTTGGGTGTCTGCTGACATTGTTCCCCCCCTTTTTTTCCCTGAGAACCACATTCCACTTTTAACAGAGTAGTTAATGCTCCCTGCTGTAACAAACCCAACCCCCCCAAAAAAAACACCCCACAATCTTGTCTTAACACAGAAGAGCGAATGTATTTCACCAAATCTAAGCTGCTAAGATGCATCATTTTGTGTAGTAAGAAAGAAAAATAATTTTTTTCAATCAAACTATGGCACAGTGCTTTCTTATCACCTTAATTCTAAGACATATCCTGATTACAGAGACGTTAAAATGGGGTGCAGGCAGGGAAGCACCTGAGAATAATGCGATATTGCATTCTCCTTGTGCATAGTCTAGTGAGGATTGCATAGCTGTAAAGGGGCTCAGTCAGGCTGTGATTAAGGCATCCATCCAGGCTCTTTCCATCTTGAAGCCCCACAATCTCCTGGGGATTTCTCAGGATTCTCCATAGGGTTCTCCATAGGATCCCTCCCAACTGAATTGTCAAGAAACCAGGAGAGAGAGAACATAGAAGATGACAATGGTCATTTCAAAAGTCAGTCATTTGTTTTGTTTAGTTTATGGGAAAATATCCAGCTCCTGAGTGGTATTGAACTCTGATAGAACATCTGCATTTAAAGGATTCTTAGGCTGTATCATCACACGTTTTCAATAAACCTTGTTTTTTGCTCTCCTTTAAAAAAATGTATTGCCAAAAAACTAAAATTAACTACAGAACTGTGAACAAGGGGAAATGATAAACAATACTTCTCAATACAGTTCGAAGTCATCAACAGTGGTGAGTTAATACTATTAATTTCTAGACCAGTTATGATTACTATTTTTATAAAGACAAATTAAGTACAAAAGAATACTAATTTATTTTTGTAAGAAGTTAGGACAAACTACAGGTATTCAAAATAAAAAGAGATCAGTTTAGATTTGAAAATATTTTTAAATATATTTAATTCTTTGTAATTTAGTTAACAAAATTTTGGACCTTCAAATGGTACTTGTTTGTTGAAAAGCAGGAATGAAAGATTTTAAAAATCAATTTACATGTATAGAAATGCTTGGGAATAAATCAAAATAAAAGGGCTTTATATAAATATAATGATATATATATATTTATATTTATATATATATATATACACACACACATATATCTTACCAATGATCACTAGCATTATTGAGCCTCACTCTATTTGAGACACCATACTCAGCAATTTGCATATAATATCACAATAAGTCCACGCACCAAGCAAAAGTAGTAGGAGAAATTAACATATCCTTATATACACACGGAACCCAAGGCACAGAGATTTCAGGCCAAGATCAATTACAGCATTGTGGAGCCTAGACTCCAGCATCTAAGTTCTTTCCACAATATTAGACTATTTCTGGCAACACTGGAGCATCAATTACGTGATTCATATCTAGAGAAAATAAGGCCTTAATATATTTAATAACTTTTTGCATATAGATGTGACTATTTATTGTACATAAAATTAAGAATGGATCAGAAACACTTCCTTTCTATTCCTGCCAAAATGTGCAAATAGAATATAACCACCAAGAAACAGCAGACAAGCACTCCACAAAATAAGTGTAGGCTTCCAAAATGTCAAGGTCATCAAATACAAAGAAAAGCAAAGAAACTTTTCCAGAATAAAAGAGACTAGAGAGACATGACAGCTAAATGCAAAGCATGGTTTGGATTGGATCCTGGACTGAGAGTGAAGAGGGATAGATATAAATGAGATTATTCAGAAAATTGACAGTATTAAAATATGGGCTGAGGTCTAGATAACAATATTCTGTCAACATTAAATTTCCTGTACTGTGGTTATATAATATACTAGTTATTAGCAAATACACAATGAAATGTATTTATCATTCTCTCTTTATATATATGCTCTCTTTATGTATATTTTGTAAAACAAATGAGATAAAATTTAAATATAAACAGCTGACGAATCCAGAGAAGGGAATAAGAGAATTTCTTGAAACTTTTCTGTAAGTTTGAAATCATATCAAAATAAAGCTAACAGTAAAAGAACAGAACATAAAGAAGTATGATATCAAATATTTAATTTAGAAGCTTATAAAAATATAGATCAATAAACCATCAAACACTAAAGCAGGCACTAAGGCTAAAATGAAATATAAATTAAGTGTCTTCACCAGGAATGTAATTATCTGAGCAGAAATGTTTGAAAGTAATAAAAACCTTCAATTAAATAGAGAAATGGGTTATATTAGTTGTTTTTAAATGAAAAAAAAAACTATGAAGAGAAAAAAATAATGCATTTTAGCAAGTAAGATTATTAAAATATGTTGGCTCCTTTTATAGCAAATATCCATTTTAACCATAAGAATGTTTCCCTTTTTGTGGATTTCTGCTTTGGTAACATTTTCGTATAGTATGTTAGGCACTTTCACTTTTATTATTATTTTAATTCACATAATAATTCTCTGAGTTAAGTGTTATTATTTCCACTTTTGTAGATGAGAAAACTGAGGATCATAGAAATTAAATAATTTGCTCAAGGGCCCACATGTAGCATGCTTCTTGATTTTCGCACCCACATCAGAGTGATTTTAATCCCATATTTTTTCTACCATAGCCCTCTGACATTTAATGAAAGGTGATTCATTAAAATATATAAAAATTTTAAATAGGCAAGGCCAGCTTCAATGAAAAACGAGATGAGTTTTTTTTTTTTTTTTGGTGGCAAAATAAATTTTGATCTCTGCTTTTGTTATGAAACGCTAGTCTTACAAATTAGAAGTTTGATCTTTAAACAATGGCTATTTTCAGTTTACTGAAGGAAAAAAAGACTAAAAATGGAAGGAAAGACTACAAGGAATACTGCTTTTATCCAATAATGTCCAAGACATAAGAATGGCTGATTAACTGAAAATTTTCAATTCTCACATAGTTTCTCTGATACTGAGCAGTTTCAAACACAGTTGGCTTAAAAACAAATGATTCCTTTGAGACCTTTTTGTACACCCAAGGCAACGATGCCCCTTAAGAAACCATCTTTGGCAGGATCTTCAAAGTTGCTGCAGCATTTTGTATGACAAAATATCAGAGAGGAAATCCTCACACTGGGACAGCCATTAGGAGCTCAGGAGATATGCCCGTAGACTAATCGATCCATCAGCCTAGGCAGATGTGCCTCCTTGGCTTTTTCATTCTAATCTAAACAGAATCATAAATGTGAGTTATTGATATTTGAAATATTTTTGAAGTATTATATAATGATTTACCTAACTATTTAGTAAAGAAAATGATTTATTGTGTTAAATAGTTACATAATTAATTATCTAATATACATATTGCTCAACGAAAGCGGTTTTCAAAAGTACACAAAAATCACCTGGGGGGGAATCATTAAAAGCAAACTGCTGGACCCCTACCTTCAAGTCTCCAATTTAAGTTTTCGGTGAGGCTTGATAATGATATTTCTAACAAGTTCCGAGACAATGCTGATGTTTATGGTCTGGAGAGCACGCTTTGAGAATCACTGGTCTAAAGTACATATACAATTTTTAGATTTGCAAACTAAGATTATTTGTTGTTCTATAATCACCTAAAATTCTTTGTAAAGAAAATATTATAAATATGCAAACATTAACTATCTTTTAAGGGCTATGTGTTCAACTGATTGGTTAACCTATACTCGGACCTAGATCTTCACTGTCTAGTACAGTAGCTGTTAGGTTCATGTGGCTATTTAAATTAATTAAAATTAAATAAAATCAAAAGTTTAGTTCCTCACTCTCACTAGCCACATTCGAGTGCTCAGTAGTCATATGTGACTCGTGGCTACCAGATTGGAGAAACGGGAACATTTTTTTGTTCATCCAAGGAAGTTGTTTTGATAGTTAATAGAGTCTTCTTTTACATTTGTATGTAGCCTAAATGCAGACCAGCCTTTTGTATAAGCAGAACAAGCAGGTCTATCTGTGGTGTGATTTCAGGCATTTAGTCTTCCTCACTATTTCCCTCCAACTCGAAGCATCTGTGTATGCATGCAAACAGATACACACACAAACACACACACACACAAACACACACACACAACTTTTTCTCATTCCATAGTTAAAATCTAAAAGCTAATCTTCAATGCTTGGATCCATTTTAAAGGCATACATATTGGGGAATATTGTCCTCGACACGTTTTAATCACATACATCTCTATGAGTTATAGGAGCTTCCTGAGATTCTAATTTGAGGGTATGGATAATAGAGAAAATTAAAGTAATGAAACATATTTTGACCCAGAGATATTGGAATGTGCAGACAGGGAATAGAGGGTTTATACCATTTAGGAAGCCTGTAAAAGCTTCCACTCAACTTCATTTTCTGTTAAGTCAGCCTGAGTATTATACTACGTCCTTTCTATGGTGCCAAATAGGCTGTGATGAGTAGAGAGCAGGTAGCTGTGAGTTCCCCTAGGGAATGTTATATGTCCGTGTACCCACTTCACCACTTTTCTCTGGCATTGAATTGTGTGACATCTTCTAATTTCAGTGCCTTGTTGATAAAATAAAACCAATGGGATTACTGTGAAGAGGACATGAAGAAATTGTGCTTGAATATATTTAGTATATTGTCAAGACTTATGTAAATTCTGTGTATTGCATTTCTATCATGCTAAATGTTGATCTTCTAGTTATGAAAGAAAGCTGGTAAACAGCTTCACAAGAGAGCATGGCAGTGCAATCCCAGAAATTCTCATCTTCCTCTTTTTGAGATAGGCCTGTCAACTCAGTGCACTTTGCGGTGCTGTGCAAAGATAAACAACAAAGTATTTAAGCGTTTTGAAGCTTTAAATAGTAAACTTACAAATATAAGACATATGCGATGGGCGGAAATCTCAGAAGATCCCTAATGCCCCTCAGTCGCCCTTGTGTGATCCCCTGCTTCTGAGTGTGGATGGAACCTTTGAATATAATGAATTATCACTATCATGATAATGTTAGATTACATAGCAAAAGGGACTTTGCAGATGCCAATAAAATCTCAAATCAGTTGATGTTAAAATAGGAAGATTATCCTGGGTGTGTCAGAACTAATCAGATGAGCCCTTAAAAGGCACCGAACTCTTCCTAAAGCAAGAGATTTGGAGTGTGAGGGAATCAGTGTGAGAGAGTCCCGGTGGCTAACATTGAAGATGGAGAAGGCTACAAGGCAAGGGATGTGTGAGGCCTCTAGAGGCTAAGAATAGCTCCAGATGATATCCAACAAGGGAATGGGGACCTAAGTTCTACAAGCACATGGAATTGAATTCTGCTAACTACCTGAATGAGCTTGGAAGAGGATCCCAAGCTCCAGATGAGAATGCGACTGGCTGACAACTTGATTTCAGCCTTGTGAGATTCTGAGCAGAGAATGTAATCATGCTATGACCAACTTCTGACTTATAGAAACCGTGAGCTAATTAACTGACGTTTTATGCTGCTACTTTTGTGGAAACTTTTTATAGAACGATAGAAAACTAATGCAATTGACCATCACTTGGTTGCTTTTTAGTATCTGTTATTTGAGAGTAGAAAACAGTTTGTGACATTTTTGTATCTAAAGTATTTGTAATAATAGCATGTTGTTCATATTCACTGTGGCTCAATTCCTCAGGATTCAGAGGAGTTAAGAGAAAGAGTACACAGTGAGTACACAGTGATTCCTGGACTCTAATTCAATAGGTCTGGGGGGTGTGGCTTGTACTTATGGCTACTAAGGAAATCTGTCAATGGTTCTTAGGAAAAAGTAAATTAAAATTAATGTCACTTGGCTCATACAGTGAATTTTATGAGATTTTACAGTATGTAGTATGAGAATCAGGTAGTATCATTCCCAACTTGACTTAAAGAGAAAGGTATATACATGCATTTGTCATCACCAATGTTTCAACAATATCCTAAACCTTCTTATAATTCTTCCACCTTCCATTAAAACCTGTGTAATAACATACACATGTCTATGTTTTGAAACATCTAATATTCCAAAATGGCATAATTAGGCTACTTCTCAACTTGTGCTACACATCTAATATTTTAGTCCTATGTTATAATTTTTTTAACTTATAGATTTATTATTATTAGTATTATTTTTATTGAGGATGAGTCAGTTACCCTAACATATATCTAAGGTATTCAATTCAATTATTTGCAACGTCAAGAAACAAAAGGACATCGTATTAAATAACTCTGTCATCCTGCCTTAATATCTGAGCCACAGAAATTATTGGAAGATAGAACATTTTAAATTCCTTCTCAGTTAATTACAAATTTTTCTCTAACATTAATATTAGACTTCCATATGTTTAATTACATTATTTCTTAACATCCATGAATTAATATTTTTAATAATTCTTCAGTTTAGCTCTATTACAGCTGGTTCATTGATATACATTTTAGAATCAATTGAAGGGACCATTGATAAAGAACACTAAGAGTGGCTGAGAAGTATTTTGATTCGACCTACAATAAGTGAAAATGAGAAAGTTACAAAGTCTACCTATCGAATTAACATTGACAGTAAATGCTTTCTCTTGAAAATTATCTCTTAGGCATACACAGTGGTGTTCCTAAAGATTGATCCATAAACCACCCGTATCAGAATCACCCAGAAAGCTTACTATAATGCACATGTCTTGGCCTCACCTCAGGCCTACTCAATTAGAATCTCTGGTCTGACTTCCAGTCAGTGTGATCTTGTGGCACGCACATTTGTGTGTTTCTCAAGTAAAACATGGCTAAAAGCTTCCTGAGGAGGTGGAAAAGGAAGATGCATGCTGAGAAGAGAAAAAAGAATGCCCCCAAAGAGCTCGGCAGACTTAAAAGTATTCTCAAAATAGACAGTGATGTTTTGATAAAAGTTATTCAAGAGATAGCAACTGTGGTGGAACCCAAACATTGCCAAGAGAAAATGCAATGTGTGGTGAAAGATGAAGAAGAGGACATGAAAATGGAGACTGATATTGAGAGAAACAAAAAGAGTCCTCTAGACCAGCCTGGACAGTACCCAATATGGATGAACCAGAGTCAAAGAAAAGGGCTGGAGGCAAAGCAAGTGAAAGAAAAAGGGAAAAGCAAAGCAAAAGCAGAGAAGGGAGCAAAGGGTTTGGCCTGGTACACTCTTAAAACCTTGAAAAGTGTCACATGGGACAGATGTTTGATTAGAATGTATGTATTGATTTCACCTCCCACCAAATGAAAACTATTTGCTTTCATATTTTAACTCGGCCTTTTCCCTCAATTCAAACCCAACATAACTTCTCAGTTTGTTTTGGGAACTTGAATAAAATGTTTTCTTTGATAAATGAAAGCTATACTGATATTTTAATTGGATGCTGCCCAATATCCAGATATTATCAAACTTCAGAATTCTGTCAAGTGTTAGTATCGTCATGATTGTTTGTTCTTACAACTTGGTAATTATAGTCAGTAAAAATAAAACAAATGAGATTATACTGACAAATTTGAGTGAACTCAGATTTAAAGAAAGGTATTAGTAATCATTTAAAAATGTAACATCGGTGGATCTTATAAATGGTAATTGTTTGGAGTTTTGATTGTGCATAATTAATTTTGCATAATTCAGAATAAAACATATGTTGTGAGTAAAAAATAAGTCTATGGTTTTGGAGCCCAGGAATCTGCATTTTATAGAATCTCCTTACGAGATTCCACTCAAGTAGAGAAACAGTAATAAATGAAGGGTAAGAAGTGGAGTTCTGTTTCCTTGCAAACTAATGTCCAGACTCTTTCAATCTCAGCATTCCTTCTCTTATGAGCTTCATGAGGCTTACCTTCATTGTCTCTGCTCTCAGGTATGGTGATAAATCTGACCTCAATATTGACTGCATTTCTAACCACTGTGGACAACATACCTCAAGGGAGTATTTCCAACTTGTCTCAAGTTTTGTAAATTTCTCCTATTTCTTCCATTTTTATTAAGAAAAGTAAATCACCTAGAATGCTTTTGAATATGATGTCACTATTTTATCCCAGAAAAATTAAGGTGCTAGGAAGTCTGTGTGCTTCAGGATCCCGCATTTATATCTTATATAAGAGAAGGAAAAAAAACTTGTATATATCCAGTAACTTTTCAGAGCAAAACGAGCTTCAAGAGAGGTTCTATTAAGTCAAATTATGAGATCATATAATTGGCATAAAACTTCCGGAAATCTAAACAGGGATGATTAACTTGGGTAACCATGGGTGAAAGAATCCCCCAAAACATAAGTTAATTTATGTATAATCAGATTTAATCTAGAGAATGGTTGCGATCTAAGACAGTGGAGTACAATAGAGAAGTTTGGGGGTTGGAGGTTGATAGACCTGGAATTGAATTTTGATATTCCTACGGTGTTAAATTCAAACCCTATGTGTCTCAGCTTTGTCATATTATAAAATTCACCTGCCTTTTATGGTAGGGTTTCCAGATAAATTATATATTACCCAGTTAAGTTTGAATTTCAGATAAATAACGAATAATTTTTTCAGAATAATATGTCTCATAAAATATCCGGGATATATTTACACTAAAAATTGTTTATTGTTTATCTGAAATTCAAATTTAACTGGATTTCCTGTACGTTGCTAAGTTTTGCAACCCTACTGTAGGGATAAAATTGCGTACATCTAAGGATTTTTGAAACAGTAAAATGAGCTGGCACATGCAAACTGAGTAAGTGCTTGGTAAATATTTAGCACTGCTGCGTATCATTTTCACACTTCTTTACCTTAACTTCTGCTCGTTTAGTCACTCTGCATAGGAAAAAGTTCTAAAAGGAAGAGATCTACTGGCCTTCAAAATTTCACATCAGACTAAACAACTTTTACAGCCAAATTGCTATTAGTTTTCATATAGCTTATCTATAAGCGAATTCCCATATTTTACCTTAAAAAATAGAATCAAAGAAAAGATGAACAAATCATTCTTTTATTTATTCTCTGGAACAGGTTAATAAATATATCTAGTAATAACCAATGAAAAGTTATTCTTATTGAGATGAAAAATGTAGGTTAGAAGTGGGGTATATTACAGAAGAAGTTACTTCCTTTGGCTCTGTCTAAAAAATTTCTGAAAAATCTTGTGAAATTGCATGAGTAACTCTTCTCATAATGCAGAAATATTTCAAGGAGCCAAAACAGTAAGCCAGTTTCTGTATCACTTCATAAACTAAAATGGTGTTTCAGCCTTAATTCTACTTATGATTTTCTTGCTATGAATTCCTGTATAGAAAGAAAACATTTATTTGAATTTTTAAAGCTCACAGTAGATACTTATATAAAAGTCCATATTCACCTAGTACAATAAAAATGGGAAGATTGTTTATTATCATTCATATCAAATTGATGATTTAATTGGGGTCTACTCAGCAGATTCAATTAATTGGAACTTAGCACACTTCAGCAAATACTGCTAAGTGATTTTCAGTTGCCCTTGGGCAATGATTAGGAGGATAACAATTGTTTTTTTTTTTTTTTTTTTTTTTTTGCCCTTTTAGGTCAAATATCCCAATATTTTAAATTGAACATGTCTAATATTAAATAGTTTAGTACACTTTATTTTCATAGACAGAACAAAGGGAACAACACAGGCTGCCATTGATAACTTATAACTCATTGAGGAGATTAATTTGGATAGTACTTACAGATGCTCCACGACTTATGGTGTGGTTACATCCAGATAAACCCATCGTAAGTTGAAAATAACACGTCAAAAATGTATTTAATACACCTGCCTACCAAACATCACAGCTTAGCCTAGCCTATCTTAAAAGTACTCAGAACACTTATATTAGCCTACAGTTGGGCAATGTCACCTGTCAACACAGTGCTCTGTAGAGTATCACTTGATTCCCCTCCTGATCTGGTGGCTGACTGGGAGCTGTGGCTCACTGACACTGCCCAGCATCACATGAGAGTATCGTATGCTTTCTACTGAATGCGTACAGCTTTCTTACCAGCCTAAAGTTGAAAAATCGGTAGAAACACTGTAAGCGGGGGACCAACTGTATTCTGCTTTCTGGAGTTCCTAGAGTTTTCTTTTATTCAAGTTCCATATTGGTTCCCCAACTCTCAAGAGATATTCACCTGACAAGTGTGACAAATTCGGAACAGATATTGTATTGTCGATCACTGGACTGTGTGGTCCACAACTTCTCCTTCTTCCAAAGTTCAGGGACTTTTGTGTGAGGGAGAGGAGAATTAATGTGAAAAGAAGGTCTAGCCTGCTAAAGGGAAAATGGTTTCTTCAGCAATTGACCCTTTCAAACTGCAGTGTGGGTAGTTACCATTAATTTAGGATCTCCCTCTCCAATCACTTCTCTCCAACAGAAAAGACCATATATTCTAGTAGTAGCATTGTTCCTGTAGTGTCATATTCCCTGACAATTCCAAGCCTGAAGACTAAGAATGCCCTAGGTATGTGTCAGAGGAATCACCTTGGAGAAAAACACAAGCTAATAAGAGTATTGTAAGCATTTATTGAGTGTTTCGTTTTGCTATGCACTTTTCTAAGTACTCTACATATATTGATTCCCTTTACATTTTTCACAAACCTGTAAGGTAAATGTAATTATCCTCATTTAAAGATAAGGTAATTGTGACATAGAATACTTAAGTAGTCTACTTAGTGTTACTCAAGAATGAAGTAACTGGAGACCGAATTTAAACCTTGGCATTCTGATTTGAGAGTTCCTGCTATTTTGATTTATATACCTCATAATTGTAGAAAGATGGTGAGTTCTTCTTCATAACTCAGCTTTGTCCTATCAAGAAAAGATTACTATTGATCGGAGCCCAAGTTAAATCTGGGAGCAAAACGTTTGGCCTAAATTATTTTCTTCACTATTGACCATTACATGTCTTCAGTTTCTCAGCATATTCAGTCATTTAGCAAATATTTATTAAGCATCCACTATATTTGGGGGATTATTTGAGACTTCAAGTTTAAAGATGCAAATAAAATACAGTTTGTTCCTTCAAGAAGAAAACAGTCTGTTAGGAGAAGTCAACTATTTAAAAAGCAAGGTCAGGGAGGTAGCAGAGGTGCCATGTATAATATGTACTAGGGAGCACAAATAAAGAATATCCTCAGTTCTGCCTGGGCCCATAGGAAAACCTTCCTCCAGATTTCCTCTCTAAAATTATGTGGTTTTAAGATCGGCATTAACATAATAAGATTTTGATTGCTAGCATCAAGTATCTACAGCAATCACACTCTGACTTTATATGCCAAGATATCAAAAATGAGCCACATAAAATTTTTAGGTGTCATAAAATATTACCCATTTACATAATTTTGATAATGTGGAGCTTGCTCTACAAGTTCTCATTCATATATTCTGCTAAGTAACCACATAACTACACATCCATGCTGTTTATTGGTGGTCATAAACTTCTTCATATAGAGTATAACCTCTTCTTGGTATCCCTCTGATGTTCTGTACACCATACTGGGGAAAAAAAAATGTTGGAAAGTTTTCTTAAACCTATACAATATCATCCCTCTGCCACTCTTGTTAGCTTCACAATCCTTCCTGTAAAGGTGTCTTAGATTCTTCAGAAAATGTTTTACATTATTCCATTTAAATGTGCATGTGCGTGTCTGCAACTGTGTGCATGTGTGTATGAATGTGCACGTGGATATGTTTCTCAGGAACTTGGGAAAGAGAGAAAGGTTTTGTATTGTTATTATTTATGGAAATAAAAAATACCTCAGGTACACAGGATTTCTATGCCAAGTTTAACATTATAGAATAAGTTGATACAGAACAAATATCAAATCTTGAATTAAACTTATAGTTTCATGTCATCTTTATTTTACAAGCATATTTTTATTTTACAAGCATATTTTCATTTACAGTTGTAAAGGGAAGAAGGAAGGAGTAGAGGGGACCAGGTTCAGTCCTCTTCCTAGTTGAGGATGCCAAGGAGACACCTGCCAGAGCTATCTAGGTCCTGTCCACTGAACTTTCACCTCCATCCTCCAAGGAAATGGGTTTTCCAGGAGCTTGGACTCGGCCAAATTTTTTCCTATTGAATCTCCTGTACAGAACTGAAAGGTATAAGTAGTTATAACTAGTTGACTAATAGGAAATTTAATTTAGGAACTATTAAAAACTTGCCATAATTAATGAAACTTGTAGTAGATACATCTGGTGCTCACCCACATCCAGTTCTTCAAAGAACACAAAACGTTTACACATCCTTATTCATCTGCAGTTACATGGGGCTATTGTGACTAGTTCTTGTTGATTGTGAGTAAAAGTCACTTGTGTCTTGGATCACATCAAGACTAAAAAATTTTAATTTTCAGAGCAAGACTTTCCAGTGCTTTTCTTTCCTTATTAACCAAGGAGGCTGAGTGTTCCAGATGGTTCACAGAGAGGATAACAGAGCTTCCAACAGCCTGAACTGCTGTGTCACTACATGAAACATTGCTGAACTGATGAGTTGCCCAGACCTACGAGGAAATTTGCATGTTGTGTTAAACCATTGAGACAGAAAGTTGTGTGTAGTATACCCTAAATAGTCTATTCTGTTTAATATGTATTTCAATATGTACAATTATGCGAGCACTTTTATCCAAATGATCTTGGCCACTTTGGATTCTTTATCTGTTTTGAATGCCTGGTAAGATTTAAAACTAATCAATTAACAATTAAGCTACAGATATATCATTGATTACAAACTGATTTCAAAGACAACAGTATGCCATTTGATTTTCAGTCTCTATAAAAATTGAGTGAGGAAACTGAGGCAGAAAAAATTTAAGTGATTTTGTCCAAAAGTTTAGAAAGAGGTGGAGTACAGATGATTCTTCTTGCTTCTGAATTCTTTCTATTTTGCTAGCATTAATAAATACACTTTTATTTTTCATGTGAAATAACCTAACCATACATAGATTTGATGATGGAGGGAAGAATGAAGTATGGCTTGATAATTTGGGGTCTTGAGAAATTATTTAAATAATTCCAAAAGTGTTTCTATTAAACAGTATTGATCTCTTACATTCAAGTAACATGGTGATGTTTCTTATAGTTTTGCCATGCATTTCACATGGTTATTTGGTGTGTCCACCAAAATGAATGGTTTTAGCTCCTAGTACCCCACCACCAGGGGAGATTAGTTTTAGAAAATGGGTTCTAATGATGATAAAACCTCAGGTTCAAATTTATAGTAATGATGCCTATCAGCTTGATTTTATATCTTAAATAAGGAAGCAGTGATCATTTGCTATTTCCAGGGAAAGTAGCTCTTATTTATAGCATTAACTAAGGGAAGATAAAAAAATCCCCTTTCTATTATTTTTTTTTCCTCTACACACTTTTTGGTGGTTAAGTTATAGATAAAGTATTACAGTATATAATAAACATATTAATTTGCGTATGTTGAACCAACCTTGCTTCCCTGGGATGAATCCCACTTGATCGTGGTGAATGATCTTACATATGTGTTGTTGTATTCTGTTTGCTAATATTTTATTGAGGATTTTTGCATCTATATTCATCAAGGATATCGGCCTGTAGTTTTCTTTCTTGGTTATATCTTTATCTGGTTTTGGTATCAGGATGATGTTTGCTTCGTAGAATGTGTTTGGAAGCTTTGCTTCTGCTTCAATCTTTTGGAATAGTTTGTAAAGAATCGGTGTCATTTCCTCTTTGAATGTTTGGTAAAATTCTGCTGAGAATCCATCTGGTCCCGGGCTTTTCTTTGTTGGGAGCTTTCTGATAACAGCTTCAATCTCCTTTACTGTTATTGGCCTATTCAGTACCACTGTCTCCACATAGAAGAAGATCCTTGGAAAAACTCTTGGAAATTAAATGCTTCAAAGAGCTAGAAGAAGACAGGGAATCCTTTTATCACGTTAGGCTACCAATCTTATAGATAAAAAAGGGTTGGAGGAGGAAGCACACAAAGAAGAAAAACAGTTGACTTTTACTCTTTTTTAAAATTAAACAACCAGAGAAGAGGATCTTGAATGTTATAACAACAAAGAAATGATAAATGTTTAAGTGATATATACACTAATATTCTGACTAGATCATTATACAATACATGCATGTATTGAAACAATAAATTGCACCTCATAAACGTGTACAATAAAAAAAGTTTTTGAATTAAACAAGGAAAGCAAAATATTGGCTTAAACAAAGTCTGGTTTCATTTAAGCCTGGTTAAGGGGGTGGATGTGAGGGAAAAGAAACGGAATGAATACTACTCAGCTATAAAAACGAATGAAATACTGCCATTTGCAACAACATGGATGGACCTTGAAAGAATAATATTAAGTGAAACGAGTCAGGCAGTGAAAAAGAAATACCACATGTTTTCACTTATTGGAGGGAGCTAAAGGTGAATGAATCAATTCACACACACACACACACACACACACACACACACACTCTCACACACACACAAAAAACAAACAAACAAACAACAACAACAACAACAACAAAACCGGGGGGGGTGGAGAGGATGATATAACAACCACAATTTTTTTTGAAGTTCTTACAACAAGAAAATGGAGGGAATAAGTGTTGAGGAGAAATTGGAACCCTCTTACACATCTGATGGGAATGTAAATGGCGCAGCTGCTCTGGAAAGTCTGGCAGTTCCTCAAAGTTTAAACATAGAATTACCATATGACCCAGCAATTCCACTCCTAGGAATGTACAGAAAAAAAAATAGAATATATGTTCACACAAAAGTTTGACCACTAATGTTAATAGAAGCATTATTCATAATAACCAAAAAATGGAAACAAGAGATGCCCATTACTGACAAATGAACAGAATATAATATGGAATATTATGCAGGAATAAGAAGTAAAGAAGTACTGACATGTGCTAAATATGGGTGAACCTTGAAAACATGATGCTAAGTGAAAAAAGCCAGACGCAAAAGACTACATGTTGAATGAAGTGTCCAGAATAGGCAAATCTGTAGAGACAGAAAGTAGACTAGTTGTTGCTTAGGGTTGAGAGAAGGTTGATGTACGGTACAGCAGAATGAGGGTTTGATGGAATGGGTTTGGGTTTCTTTTGGGAGCGATTAAAATGTCCTAAAATTAAATAGTAGGAATGGCTGTTGCATGCAACATTAAATATACTAAAAACCACTGAAATGTATACCTTGAAAGGTTACTTTTATGGTATGTGAATTATATCTCAATAAAACTCTTCTTTTTAAAACTAATAAATAAATAAATAAATAAATAAACATATTAAATGCACACTCTAGCAAACATACCACCCCTCCTACCCATAACATGTGTATACACACACTAATACACACACAGGAAAATGCAGACTCAGTAAATGTCCATTTATCTCACATTTCACATAGATTAGAAAAATAGTCAAATTTGTTTTTTTCTTTCTAGTATACTTTTCTAAACAATTCAGGGTATATGACAATGAGTTGACACAGATATATTACTCTGTATAGATATGTGCTTTCACGTCACTGGCAAATGGTTTGAGATTGATGACACAGAACTGCTCCAGCAGTTGATCTAGCATTGTATGCTCCTCTCCTCTAATGAAAGAAGGAACTACACATGGATCATAATTATCAAGAACTATCTGTTACTGTCAGTGACAAAAGAATATCACATTCTGTTTCACTGTGTGTGTATTAGATATTAATGCTGAAGATTAAATAAAGGTAATACATTGTAAACACCGAAGGTATACATTAAAAATTAACTGAAATATTTATAAGATGCCACAATAGGAAGCAGAGTTCATGGCATTATCCAAGTTAATGATGTTTTTGGCATTGAACATGACTTACATATTCATGCAATGGTAAATGTTTTTCTGTTTCAGATGTTTCTTTTTATAGAAAAGTATCAAGCATGTAATCACTGGTATTAAGTGCATTAGGTGAAGTAACTAAGCAGATGAAATCTTTCTGAACATTCTCCAGCTCTGTAAAAATATGCTTAATGGCGTGGCTATATCGTTGGATACATGACTTGTCTTTCTTTCTTTTTTTTTTTTTCAAACTATCACAAATGCTCTAAAATGCTTTCAGTGTTAAAAGCAGAATAAACATTGTGTTTTGGCAGGTAATAGAGATGTATGCAATTTAATCTAAGTTCTATAAATTAGAATAGATTTACAATGTTGTTTTAAAATCTCTTTAGTTTCAACATTATTTCACTTTGAAATGAAAATGATGTAGAGAAATACTATTTACTTTACTGGAAATAAATTTTCAAGTATTCATAATAAAGGAAGGGAACCTGGAAAATACTGGCTTCAGTTAAATTTACATTTAGAGTTGTAGTCACCTATTCACAACCACAGCATGCAGCTAAGTAATTCTGTTTTTTTATTACATTGTTAAATTATATTAGCTATACCTACACAAATGTTAGAGAGCTTGAGGGTATAATAACTTAATAT
The DNA here is from genome assembly GCF_000696425.1 of Galeopterus variegatus. NCBI lineage: Eukaryota > Metazoa > Chordata > Mammalia > Dermoptera > Cynocephalidae > Galeopterus > Galeopterus variegatus. The sequence continues at coordinate 237,603 of NW_007727412.1, forward strand.
CCTAACTGAAGAGAATGAACAATCAGAATCAAGAACCCCAGAATTCCCAAGGGATACTACATGGTTTCATTGCAGCAGCTGTTCTCCTTTGGCTATGGGCATGCAGTGGCAGGGCTTGGTCTCCCAAACCACTCCTGTGGTTGTGTATTGATGCTATTCTCCGAAATCCACTTTCTGATACTCTCCATTTGTGTTTTTTTCATTTGTTTATATTATTTATTTGTCCATTTTACTAGTGTGATAATTAAGACTGTATTTCTTATAAATTGAGCCAATAAGTTCATGCATAATTGGTAGTTAACTACACAGATTAGCCATCAATACAAGTTCTATAGTGCAATTCCAAAGTGGGAGTAGAGTTATCTGATGTATTTAACACAGGCTATAACAAGATATTATAATAATCAAGATTAATACCACTTTTGGTACTTTCACTTATTATTTTTATAGTATTTTAGTTTATTTCTCTTTTATGCTATTTTCCTGGTTTTTAAAAACATCTTTTTCTAGCTAGATGAAGTTGCTTTACATGTTTTTCTTTTTCTCTGTCATTTATAAGGCAAAAATGTTTTTTACAAATTCAAAATTTGGATGAGTAAAATGTTTGACATTATCAAGTGTTATCAATGATGTGGAGATACTAGAACACTTGATAGTGATGATTTAAATTTGCACAGCTGTTTTGGGAAAAATACCTAGCAGTACTTACTTAAGCTACACACAATTTAAGCAACTCTTTTTGCTCCTGGATGTATACCCAAGAGAAATAAGTGTCTAAGAATGTACAAAGCATATACAGGAATGATCACAGAAGTTTGATTCATAATAGCTAAAAGCTGGAAGGAACTCAAATGTCTATCAACAATTGAATGGGCAAATAAATTGTGATATATTTCTGCAATGGAATACACAATAATGAAAAAGAACAAGCTACGAGTACATGCCATAGTGTGGCTTAGTTCCACAGATATGATGCTGAGAGAAAGAAGTCAGGAACGAAAGAGTACACACTATATAATTAAGTTTATATGAATTCAAAAAGACAAAATTAATCTATTGTAATAGAGACCAGAATAGTGCTTATCCTTGTAGATGAAGACTACTGGCTGGACAGAGACACAAGAGAGCCTCCTGAAATGCTCGAGTTGTTTTGTAACTTGATCTAAGTGTGATTACATATGTGAATACTTGTAAAAATTCATAAAAGTTAAGATTTGTGCAATTTAATATAATTCCTCAATTAAGAAAATTCAACTGGTGGTTATATATAAACTTCAAGAAATACCGAGTTCATATTTCTATATTTGACAACACTAAGAATTAAACTGGACATTCTAATATTTTCCAAACCCATATATGAAAATAAATTGATATATTTTCTCTAAAATTTGTTGGTATAGTGTAGGATCTTAAATGTTATTTTGTTTTATGTGGGGGGGGGTGTGTGCTAATTTAAGATCGAAAAATGCTTATAATTTCTCTTGTGGTCACATTTATAACAATTATTTTTGGCCACAATAATCAACCACATTGTAATTTACAAAATAAAATAAAATTTGGAAGAAAAGAAAAAGAAATTTTAATATTTGAAAATTAAAAAAATAAATAAAAATAAAATTATATTTCTACTAAATGGTTTTAATCATTCTCATGCATCTCCCCAGTTCTTGAGTCTTTTGATTTATCTCCAAATACTTCTTCAAACATGAGTTATCTATTTTCTAACATGACACTTCACGTATAAACAAAACCTCTTCTAGATATAAAATTATTTTTTATTCAAAACTGTGCAAACTGTTTCTTTAATATCTCATCTTTAGTTTAAAACAAGAGAAGACTGAAACAGCAAGGCTTTTCTTTCTTTAGAGGAAAAATTGTTGCTGTTGTTGTTGCTGTTTAATCTTTCTCTTTTTGCCTGGATCGTTGTAGATATTTTTATCACATTATTAAAAATTATAAATTTCAAGCCTATATCTAGAGGTATTATTTCCTTTTTCAACAACTTTGTCTGGAACCCAGGAGCCCTATCTTTAGACCTATAGTTTTGTGTCTTTATTTATATTCAGAATTGAATTTACTATCATATCTTTGTATTATTCATTTTAATCCTCCGGGTTCCTTCATTTGATCACAAATTTTGTGTTGAAGGTTAACTTTCTTTGCCACACATTTATCATTTTCTCTTTATGTTAAGGACTAAATATTGATGTCTCCACAAAATTCATATGTTGAAACTTTAATCCCCATAGTTATGATATTAGGAGGTGGGGTATTTGGGAAGTACTTAGAATAAGATGAGGTTATAAGGGTGGAGCCCTCATGAATAGAATTAATGCCCTAAGAAAAGTCAAGAGAGCTAAACTGCTTGCCCTCTCTGCTTTCCATCCTGTGAGGATAAAACAAGAAGACAAAGGCCTTCAACCCAGGAGAGAGCCCTCACCAGAACTCTACCATTCTGGCACCCTGACCTCAGAATCCCAGAGTCCAGAACTGTGAGAAATAAACTTCTTTCTTTAAGCCACCCAGTTTATAGTATTTTGATATAGCAGCCCAAACTAAAACAATTCTTATCTTCTTATTCTTCCCCTCTTCATTTTTGAAGTGAATTTCAGATTTGTTCTCCACATTATTGTTTCCATAACTTTGGAATTATGATTTTGCCTTTTCTCTCTTCTTATGTGATTTATTTTTTATAATCATATTATATTTGTATTACTTTCCTTATGCACTATAGCTCCCTAAATTTTGCTTCTGCATCTTATTCATTCTCCTTTCTGGGGAACTCTGTCTCACTATTTCATTGTCTAATCTTGCTTTAGAAATCTATATTTTCTTGAATTTGTTTGAAATAACAAGTATTGGTTATACTTTATTATTGTATTTTCAAGTATTTGTTTCCTTTGTTTCCTTATGTTTTTATGATATGGAACTTATTCCACAAACTTCACATGTCTAGATTTCTGTTTATTTGAACAATGGGTATCAGAAACAGGCCTGGTATTTGTTTCCTCAAAGTAGTAAACAGAGGCTACTTTCATCCTTTTTCTCTCTCCTTTAGCACTATTGTAAAGTTCCTATCATTACTAAGATCTAGAGCTTCTTCGTAATTCAATTATCCAGTAGCTATGGGGAAGAGAGAGTAGCAATAAGGTCTGTAGGGCATCTAATCGAGGGACATTTATATCTGTCCCCTTTCTTCTCTCTGTTTGATGAAGACAGTGCAGTGTGGTGTGACTTGCTTGGGCTCCTTCCTACTGCTATTCCCTTAAACAGGCAAGGACCATATTATTTGAGAAGTTATCCTCACTGTACCTGCGGGTGATTTTCTGTTTCCTGTTGCAGCCCATATTCTGGGCCTAACATTTATCTACCTCAAGCATTATTGATATACTCTTGTAAAGAGGACACCAAATGGTTCCTTCTCCATCTGCTAATACCCTGCTTTTTCCTTCTGCCCTTACAGTTTTAGCCACTTTTCTTTTTAAGTTCCATTTCCACAGATCCATACTTTATAAGGTAAGCAGCAAGTTATTTCTTTGTCTTTTTCTAAGACATTATTCTCTACACCAAATTTAGCAGAAATGCCTTTCATGTTTCTGCCCCCTGTATAACTCTCTCCCATAACTATCATGGTTTACAGCATCCATAAAACAGAAACATAATTGCTCAGAAGTAGCAAAGTTTCTCTGATGTTTGAATCAGAGCGGTTTTCCCCAAGAGGTTCCATAAAGAAAATACTGCACTTTGACCTTTACTGTGCAATACACTTGACTTCTTAATCATCAATAAGTGAAATATTTCAAAAATCTTTATTTGAAGCATCCTACATTCTGACCACAATTCCTTATTTTTCTGCATAACTTATACCAGTACTCTTAACTCAGCAACTGTGTGTTGTATAGAGGCCTCTGCTGTGGATTAAATGTCTCCAGAAAACTCATTGAAGCTTGATCTCCATGGAAAAAGTGTTAAGAGAGTGGGAAATCCGATTATGGTAATTGAAAGGTGGGCCCTTTAGTAGGCGATTAGATTGAAAAGACCCTGCCCTCATGAATGGGTTAATTCATTAATAGATTAAAGGTTTATTGGGTTATAAGGAGTGGTTCTCATGGCTTTATAAGGCGAGCAAGTGAGCTCTCTCGCTATTGCCGTTCTTGCCATGTGATAAGAAGAAAGCCCTCACCAGATGTGCCCCTTGGACCCTGGAATTTCCAGCCACCGAAACTGTAAGAAATAAATTTCATTTCTTTATATACCACCCAGTTTCCGGTATTCTATTATAAGCGGCAGGAAATGGACTTATACATCCTCTCATCTACAGATGATTCATTTTCCATTGCCTGTGGATGTCATATTCCTCTTTTACCAAGCTAAGATTCCTTGATCCATCATTAAAATCACTCCTTTGCAATTACCTGCAGTATTCTTGCTCTACTCTTCCTCCATTACACATACATGACTAAAGCCATCAATCCAAAATACTGGATGCCTTCAGCCAGGAAGCTGAAATCAGGATAAAAAATGCACACAAATATTCTACTTCGACATATTTTGCATTCATGATCCCATGTTTCAAATGCACACAACATTGCCAGGTGATCTTTTACTTTCTTAATTTGACTTATTTCCCACTCCTGAAATTAGTTTTTCATAATTTACCCTCTTTCTTTCAATAGCCAATATGTTCTTATTAACTCTGTCTCGGCTGTATTCTCATCTTATCTCACTCTTCTCTGACTGAAAGTAAGCAATGTATGAGAAAACTGCTTCAACTTACTTTGATCAAACCTATCATTGTGACTTTTTTGTGCTCACACTCTCTGCACTTCTTCCTTTGAAGTGATCCAACACCAACAGTTGCTACTTTTGATTTCAGACTTTTATCTTCTCAAGGATAATATTCTTGCAATTACATACTCTCTCTTTGTCAATATTGTCTGTCTTTCTACTATGAGTTTTTCTAAAACATGCAAAATGGTATTTTATCAACCATCTTCTAAACATTGCTGGGGTAGGCTTAGCTTTCATGAAATAACAAATACACCTAGATAACTCAGTGGCCAAACACAACAGTGTTTTTTTGTTTTGTTTTGTTTTGTTTTTTCTTCTTCCTGATATCACAGTTCAACTTGTGAAGCTTGGCTCTTCTTGGTGGTTCTCCTCAAGACTGATTCAGCAACTCAACTTACTTACAATTTGTGGTTTTACCATCTGGAACACATGATTTTCAAGTTTGCCACTGGAGAGAAAAAAAAAATAGAAGACTGAAAAAGTTATTTTTAACACTCTGTGCCTGGAATGACATGCATAATTTCTATCAACACTCCATAGTATAGATGCAATCCGATGGTGAAAATTTAACTGCAGTGAGAGTGAGAAACTTACACTTCGTATGCTCAGGAAGAGAAAACTCTGTTGTAAACACATAATATTCTCTGGCATAATAGCACTGATCCTACATACCCCACTCAGCTGTTGCTCTATTTCTCTGCTCTTTTTAAGAACTAAGTTTTTAAACAGTTCTCTCTCCATTTTCTGTTTCAACATTTTCAACTTATGTTTTTTCTCTTCAACATAAAGCAATCCATTTTCTGTGCTCTTTAATTTATGCTGCTCTTATCATTGATCTGAAAAGTGGAAAAGAGAATGGTTAAATTTCTGTCCTCCTCTTAGTTGTACTCTAAGTAACATTCCATACAGTTGGCCACATCCTCCTTCCTGGTATTTCCTGTTACATATCATTTTTGGTGTCCATGAAACCATAGTTATTTTCTTCCATGTACTCTGCTGACTTCTCTATCTCAGTGTGCTTTATATTTCCTTTAACTCTTTCTCAATTTTTTTTCTTATCTTCTTTCTAGTCTAGCTGTCTACTTTCTAGTCCTGGAGTATCACATCTAATTTCATATTATGGAATTATTAGATGTCACTAACTCCTAAATTTACTAAATTTATTTTATCTCTTGTCTCATCTCATTTTAATCTGCCTTTTCATACTTAATAAAATCTGATTTCTTTCCTTTCTCTTTATTAACCTTCTATGTAATTCATCAATGAGTCCTGCAAAATATATCTTGAATATAACCTTCTTTTTATCTTCACTGCTCCTTACTAAGAAAAGCTTGGATTTTTTTCTCTCACCTAGCCCAGTAGAGTAGTTTTATTACTAGTCTTCTTGCTTCCCTTCTGTTACAGTTTGCAACTCTTATCTTCCTAACCCCCCCAATAGCTAGAGAGTTATTTAAAAATCAAATTACATCACTCCCTTGCTTATAATATTACAAAGGCTGATTATAATATAATATAAACCTGAACTATTTAATACATCTACACAGTCCTAGAAAATGGCTCTCTTACTTGCCCCTTTGACCTCATCGCCTACCATTCCCCACTTCCTCACTCTACACTACCCACTCAGGTTTTCATGCTACTCATTGAACATTAGCATCTCATTCTCACATAACAGATTTTGCAGTTGCTCTTGCTTCCACCAGGAACTGTCTTACTCAAATCTTCCCATCAATGGGAACGTCTTTTCATTTATATCTCATTTCTAATACAACTACCTTAGTGGGATCTTTCTTAATCACTCAGTTAAAACGTTTAATATTCCTCTCTTACTATCTTAGTTTCAGTTTTCCCCAAAAGCAAATCTTGAGACAGGGACTTGAGTGCAAGTAGTTTATTTAGGAGGTGATTATGAAAAACACAAATGAAAAAGTGGGGAAAATCAGGCAGGGAAATTAAAAAAAAAAAGCTTATAAAATCTCTTTTAAGCATCAGGTTGCTGCTTTGAACACCCAGGGAAAAATCTTTCCAGGAAACTCTAAGTAACTGTGAAACACATCTTAGAATTGCCACAAAAGAAAAGGAGACTGTGGTTTTTACTAACTCTTGTCCCTCATCGGTCAACCTCATATCCTACACTTCTGAGTTGTGCCTGGTCAAACATGTTCTGTCATGCCTGTGTGAGCAGAAAAGAAGAATATGCATGTGCTTGAAGTTCTGGATGGTGGTCTAGCATAGTTGCAGGTGAACTCAGAGGTAGGCCAAGGAGAAACATATGCCTATACAGCTTGTCACTTATTAGCACATCTCTATTTCTTCTCATTTATCATTGTCAAAATCATCTTTTTTACGTATTTCTTTGCTCGTTGATGTTTGTTCTCCTCACATAGAATGTGAATATCACACACACACACACAAAGTTCATGTATTTCTTATTTGCCATGATTTCCTGAGTACCTTGGACAGTGATTGGAAAGCTCCCAGCAAATATCTTTTTCTTTCAAACTTTACTGATTTTATATTATTTTATTTTATTTTTTGTTTTAACTTCTCAATATATATGGTAGTTGATTTTCATGTCCTTTTACCCGTTCATCTTTCCCCCTCTCTCTCTCCCCTCCAACCCCAAATACATCATATCTGTTCACTTGTCTTAACAAGATCAAGTAATTTTTGTGATTGTTTTGTCTTCTTGCCCCCCACCATTTATTTATTTGTATATTTATTTAGTTAGTTTTAGCTCCCTCAAATAAGTGAGAACATGTGGTATTTCTCTTTCGGCACCTGAATTGTTTCACTTAATTTAATTTTCTCTAAGTCCATGCATGTTGCTGCAAATAGTTGTATTTCATTCTTTTTTTTTATAGCAGAGTAGTATTCCATTTTGTAGATACACCACAATTTCCTTATCCACTCATCTGATGATGGACACCTGCGCTGGTTCCAGCTCCTGACTATTGTAAATAGTGCTGCAACAAACATGGGAGTACAGGTATCCCTTCAACATGATGATTTCCATTCCTCTGGGTATATTCCCAGCAGTTGAATAGCTGGGTCATATGGTAGATCTATCTATAATGGTTTTAGGAACCTCCATAGCATTTTCCATAATGGCTACACCATTTTGCAGTCGCACCAACAGGGTATGAGTGTTCCTTTTTCTCTGCAACCTCACCAGCATTTATCATTCTCAGTCTTTTAGATATTAGCCATCCCACTGAAGTGAGATGGTGTATCTCTGAGTGGTTCTGATTTGCATTTCCTGTATGCTGTATGATATAGAGCATTTCTTCATGTGTCTGTTGGCCATTCCTATATTTTCCTTTGAGAAATGCCTAATCAGCTCCTTTGCCCATTTTAAAATTGGGTTGCTGTGAAGTTGCTTGAGTTCCTTTTATATTCTGGTTATTGATCATTGGTCCAATGTACGTTTTGCAAATATTTTTCCCACTCTGTTGTCTTTTCACTCTGTTGATTGTTTCTTTTGCTGTGCAGAAGCTTTTCAGTTTGATATAATCCCATTGTTTATTTTTCCTTTGGTTGCTTGTGCTTTTGGGGTCATATTCATTAAGTCTGTACCCATTCCTACTTCCTGTAGTGTTTCCTCTGTTTTCTTTAAGGAGTATTAATGTTTCAAGATGTGTATTTAATTCTTTAATCCGTTTGGAGTTGGTTTTGGTATATGGTAAGAGATATGGGACAAGTTTTATTCTCATACATATGAATATCAGGTTTTCCCAGCACTATATCCTGAAGAGGCAGTCTCTTCCCCAGTGTGTGGACTTGGTGACTTTGTCAAAGATCAGATGGCTGTAGGTGTATGGGCTGATTTCTGGATTCTCAATTCTATTCTATTGCTCTGTGTGTCTGTTTTTATGCCAGTACCAAGCTTTTTTGGATATTATAGCTTTGTAATATAGTTTAAAGTCAGGTAGTGTTAGGCCTCCAGCTTTATTTTTTTGTGTGTTCAGGATTTCTTTGGCTATTTGTGGTCTTTTGTTATTCCATAAAAATGTCTCAATAGTTTTTTCCACTAATTAGAAAATTGTCATTGGAATTTTGATGGGGATTGCATTGAATCTGTAGGTCACTTTGGGTAATGTGTACATTTTCACAATGTTAATTATTCTGATCCAAGAGCATGGGATATCTTTCCATCTTCTTATGTCCTCTTTAATTTCTTTCAACAGTGGTTTGTAGTTCTCTTCATAGAGATTTTTCACATCCTTGGTTAACTTTATTCCTAAGCATTTGTGTGTGTGTGTGTGGGTGGGTGTGTGTGTCTACTGTACATGGGCTAGCTTTCTTGATTTCTTTTTCTGCATGTTCACTATTGGTGTATAGAAATGCTGTTTTGGGGCCGGCCCGGTGGCGCACTCGGTAGAGTGCGGCACTTGGGAGTGCGGCGGCGCTCCCGCTGAGGGTTCGGATCCCATATAGAGACCGGTCCACTCACTGGTTGAGCGCGGTGTGGGCATGACACTGAGGGTTGCGATCCCGTTGCTGGTCATGGTACGGGCGCAACACCATGGGTTGCGATCCCGTTACCAGTCACGAAAAAAGACAAAAAAAGGAAGAAAAAAAAATTAAAAAGAAATGCTATTTTGTTTTGTCTTGTTTTAGATGTGCACTTTTATTGAACTTGTCTCAAGTCAGTTTATAGGTAAGCCCTGGCTCCCTCCACACCTCAGCCCACTCCTAGGGAGACCAAAAGACTTCAAACATCTCAAGTTGGGGAGAAAAAGTGGGGCCACAATGGCTGATCATTCAAAATAAAACAAAATAAAAAATTATTATGGCAAAGATTTAAAAAATTTGCATTACATAATTTACACAAAAGCAATGCTGTCACTTCCCCTGTGTGGACTCCGGTGAGGACTGGGCCATTCTCCCAAGGGAGCAGTGGGGTGGCTTTTGGGAGAGCAAGGGGCTTCCTGTTACTATGCATCTCACAATAATTGGAATGACTATTAAAACAACAACAACAAAACGATTTAAAATCAAAGTCCTTGGCCACAGTGTAGAACTTAAGAAACATCCTATTTGTCCTCCATTTCGGGAGGATAGCTTTGTAGGTAAAGTATTCTTGGCTGGGAATTTTTGTCCTTTAGTATTTTAAATAAAGATGCTCACTCCAACCGACTCCTGTCACCTTCACTGTTCCAGTTTTTAAATCCTGAGTCAAGCCAAAAAAAATTAAAAACAAAAACAAAAACAAAAACAAAATCAAGTAAAGCCATGCCAATCTCATCTCGTTTTCTGTGCAAGTTACGTTTTGTCAAGAAAGTGTGTAATGAAACTAAGTAACAGTCGGCCTACAAGCATTTGTGGTGGACGATGGAGGAGCCAGACTTGTCATACTCCTGCTTGCTGATCCAAATCTGCTGGAAGGTGTACAGCGAGGCCAGGATGGAGACATAATTCCACACAGAGTACTTGCGCTCAGGGGGAGCAATGATCTTGATCTTCATGGTGCTAGGTACCAGGGCAATGATCTCCTTCTGCCTCCTGTCTGCAATGCCTGGGTACATGGTGGTGCCACCAGACAGCACTGTGTTGGCGTACAGGTCCTTGCAGATGTCAACATCACGCTTTGTGGTGGAGGTGAAAGTAGTTTTGTGGATGCCACAGGATTCCATTCCTAGTAAGGAAGGCTGGAGGGGGCCTCAGGGCAGCAGAACCGCTCGTTGCCAATGGTGATCACCTGACCATCAGGCAGCTCATAGCTCTTCTCCATGGAGCAGCTGGAGGCTGCTGTGGCCATTATCTGCTTGAAGTCCAGGGCGACGTAGCACAGCTTCTCCTTGATGTCTCATGCAATTTCTCACTCAGCCATGGTGGCGAAACTCTAGCCATGCCCAGTGAGGATCTTCATGAGGTAGTCTGTGAGGTCCCGGCCAGCCAGGTCCAGATGCAGGATGGCGTGGGGAAGGGCGTACCCCTCCTAGATGGGCACAGTGTAGGTGACCCCATCACCAGAGTCCATCAAAATGGCAGTGGTGCAGCCAGAGACATTCAGGGACAGCACAGCCTGGATAGCCAAATACATGGCTGGTGTGTTGAAGGTCTCAAATGTGATTTGGGTCGTCTTTTCATGGTTGGCCTTCAGGTTCAGCAGGGCCTCGGTCAGCAGCATGGGGTGCTCCTTGGGGGCCACATGCAGCTAGTTGTACAAGGTATGGTGTCAGATATTCTCCATGTCATCCCAGTTGGTGACAATGCCGTGCTCAATGGAGTACTTCAGGTTCAGGATGCCCCTCTTGCTCTGGTACTCATCACCCACATAGGAGTCCTACTGACTCATACCCACCATCATGCCCTGGTACAGCAGGTACCCCACAATGTAAGGGAAGAGACAGCCTGGGGGACATTGTTGCGCAGGAAGCAAGCCTTGCACGTGGCAGAGCCATTGTTGATGATGAGCACAGCAATATCATTGTCCATGGTGAGCTGGGTGGAGGGTGGGAAATGGTGGGGGCAGAGCAGAGAGGGCAAAGGGCCTGTGCTCCATGGCTGGGTGTGGTCTCCACTGCTACTGATTTTTCTGTATTATCTTTGTATGCTGAAAATTTCCTGGAATCATTTATCAACTCTAAGAGTATTTTTTTTTTCTTTTTTCTTTCTTTTTTTTTTTTGTAGAGGATTTAGGCTGCTTAATATATGGGATCATATCATCTGCTAATAGGGACAGTATGACTTCATCTTTTCCATCCAGATGCATTTTATTTTCTTCTCTTCTCTGATTACTCTGGCTAGTACTTCCAACACTGTGTTGAATAGGAGTGGTGAGAGTGGGCATCCTTGCTAGTTCCTGTTCTCCCCATTCAGGGTGATATTGACAGTGGGCTTATCATATATGGCTTTAATTATGTTGAGGTACTTTCCATCTATAACTAACTTGTAGAGAGTCTTTATCAGAAATTAATGTTGAATTTTGCCAAATGGTTATTCAGCATCTATAGAGATGATCATATGGTTTTTGTCTTTGCTTTTATTTGTATGGTGCATCAAATTTCTTGATTTGCAAATGTCAAACCAACCTTGCATTCCTGGGATGAATGCCACTTGATCATGATGGATAATTTTGTGTATGTGTTGCTGTATTCTTTTAGCTGGTATTTTATTGAGGATTTTTGCATCTATATCCATCAAGGATATTGGCATGTAGTTTTTTTTTTGTTGTTGTTGTATCTTTGACTGGTTTTGGTATCAGGGTGATGTTTGCCTCATAGAATGAATATGAGAGAACAGCATCTGTTTCAAACTTTTGTAATAGTTTGTATAGTATTGGTATCAATTCCTCTTTGAAGATTTGGTAGAACTCTACAGTGAACCCATCTGGTGCTGAGCTTTTCTATGTTGGGAGCCTTCTGATTACAGCTTCAGTTATTGTTCTATTCAGATTTTCTGTCATCTTGTCTCAGTCTTGGTAGTTTGTGTGTGTCCAGAAATTTATCCACTTCCTCCAGATTTTCAAATTTGTTGGCATATAGTTGTTTATAGTAGTCTCTAATAATTCTTTGTATCTGAGGTATCAGTCTTAATATCACCTTTTTCATTGCTAATTTTTGTTATTTGGGTTTTCTATCTTCTTTTCTTAATTAGCCTTGCTAAAGTTTTGTTAATTTTATTTATCTTTTCAAAAAACTAACTTTTTGTTTCATCAAACTTTGGTATCATTTTGGGGGTTTCTATTTCATTTAGTTCTGCTCTGATCTTAATTGTTTCTTTCTGTCTACTAATTTTGGATTTGGATTGTTCTTGTTTTTCTAGTTCTTTAAGGTGAAGTGTTAGGTCGTTTACTTGCCATCTTTCCATTCTTCTGAAGTAAGCATTTAATGTGATAATACCCCCCTTCCTACTGCTTTTGCAGTATCCCACAGGGTTTGGTATGATGTATCATTGTTTTCCTTAGTTTTTTGATTTTCTGTTTAATTTCGTCTTGGACCCATATGTCATTAAGTGGAATGTTGTTTAATTTCTATGTGTTTGTATAGTTTCCAGAGACTCATTTGTTATTGATTTCTAATTTTAATACATTGTGATTTGAAAAAATACATGAAATAATTCCAATTTTTTGAATTTGTTGAGACTTTATTTGTGACATAACATGTGGTCTATCCTGGAGAATGTTCCATATGCTGATGAGAAGAATGAATATACTGACATTGTTTGATGAAATGTTCTGTAGATATCTGGCAAGTCCAATTGGTCTAAAGTATTGATTAGATTTTGTATTTCTCTATTGATTTTTTGCCTAGATGATCTATTCAATGTTGAGAGTGGGGTGTTCAGGTCCCCCACTGTTATGGTATTAGTGTTTATCTCATTCTTTAGGTCTAATAGTGTTTGCTTTATAAATCTGGCTTCTTCGGAGTTGGGTACATATATATTTTTGATTGTTATGTCTTCTTGATGGATAGATCCTTCTTTATCTCTTTTTATGGATTTTGGTTTAAAGCCTATTTTATTTGATATAAGAATCACTACTCCAGCTTGTTTTTTTTTGTTGTTGTTTATAATTGCATAGTATATCTTTTTCCATCCTTCCAGTCTTTTATAGGTGAGGTGAGTCTATTGAAGACAGAATATTGTTGGGTCCATCTTTTTAAATTGGTCAGTCAGTCAGTGTCTTTTGAGTGGGGAATTTAATTCTTTGACATTTAGAGTTAGTATTGTAATGTGTTGATATGCTCCTAGTATTTTATTCATTTTTGTTTAGATGTCTTAGGTATCTTTTGTTCCTTTTGTTCTGATTTTCTGTTTGTCTTCTGTGTTTGTTGGTTTCTTGGGGTGTTATATAAACTATTTTTTACTCTTTATTGTTAACATTTTTGTTTTACTGTTTGGTTTTGTTCTTTCTTGAGTATTCATGACAGGGTTGGTTGTTTTTCAGGTACGAAACCAAGTACTCCCTTGAGAACTTCTTATGAAGCTTATTGTATGGTACTGAAATCCTGCAGTTTTCATTTATTTTAGAAACATCCTATTTGTCCTCCATTTCGGGAGGATAGCTTTGTAGGTAAAGTATTCTTGGCTGGGAATTTTTGTCCTTTAGTATTTTAAATATATCATCCCATTCTTTTCTGGCTTTTTGGGTTTCCACTGTAAAGTCTGATGTTAGTCTGATTGAAGCTCCCTTATAGGTGACTTGACGCTTCTCTCTTACAGCTTTTAAGATTCTTTCTTTGTCTTTGAGTTTTGCCATTGTGACTATAACATGTCTTAGAGAGGACCTTTTGGGGTTGAATATGTTTGGGAATCATTGAGCCTCCTGAATCTGAAGATCTGTGACTTTCTCTATACCTGGGAAATTTTCTGCTGTTATTTTGTAGAATATGTTTTCAATGCTAATTCCTATTTCTTCCCCTTCTGGAGTACACATGATTCGAATATTTGAGCACTTAAGGTTGTCTGCTATCTCTCTTCGATTTTCTTCAATTTTTACAATTCTTCTTCCTTTTTTTTTTTTTTTTTTTGTCTGCTTGTGTTAATTCATGCAGCCTGTCTTCAAGGTCAGAAATTCTGTCTTCTGCTTGTTCTAGCCTGCTGGTTAAACTCTCTGTTGTGTTTTGTTTTGTTTAGTTTTATTTTGTTGAGTGAATTCTCCAGCTCCAAAAGCTCTGCTACATTCTTTTGCAGGACATTGATTTCTTTTTACATTTCTTCTTTCAGGTTCTGTATATATTTTTCTCATTTCATTGTGTTGTCTAACTGAGTTTTCTTGTATCCCATTTAGTTTCCTTAGAATTATTTCTCAAAATTCCTTGTCAGTCATTTCAAGAACTTCCTGTTCTATAGGATCTAAAGCTTGAGAGGTATTATTTTCCTTTGGTGATGTTGTAATTTCTTGATTTTTTTTATGTTTCTGATATATTTCCTTTGGTATTTGCTCATTGTTGTAGGGGGCATCACAGTCCCATCGTTCTACCATGATATCTGCCCTGGATCCTGAAGGGACTGCCAATTATGGTCAGCAGGGTCTGGCCCGGGCTTGGGGTCCCATGGCCTGTGGCACCTGCTGGTTCTGGCATGGCTGACTCTGGGTATGTGGGCCCAGTGGCTCTCTGGCCTCTCTGGCTGGTGGTGACTGACCTGTGCTGGGAGTCCCATGGCATGCGGCACCTGCCTGTTCTGTAGTGGCTGTCTCAGGGCAAGTTGGCCTGGTGGCTCTCAGGCCTCCCTGAGTGGCAGGGACTGTCTTGGGCAGTGGGCCACATGGCATGTAGCTCCTGCCTGTTCCAGCACGGTTGTCTTTGGATGTGTGGGCCTAGCAGCTCTCAGGCCTTTCTGGGCAGTAGGGATTGGCCTGGCTTGGGGATCCCACTGTGTCTACCTGTTCTGGCATGGCTGACTTGGGGCATATGGACCCAGCATCTCTTGGGCAACACCGGGTGGTGGGGACTGGCCTGTGTTGGTTCTCCTGCAGTACCTGCCACCAAATATTTTTTAAGTAAAGGAAAGAACAATATTTTCTGCAAATTTCCTACTAAAAGTACTTTTATTATTTTTTATAGCACTTTGAATTCAGATCTACTTTATTATATTCTTAGAAGTTTATAGTTTTCCTTTTCTTGTAGAAGTAGGAACTGTGCTTTCTAAACCGTGACTGCCTTACATTATTTACTACTAGATATGTCAGCATATTTTGAGCAGTTGATGATACTTCTTCTAAAAAAGGCCATCTGCCAGCCATATCAATCAGTAAGTGACATGGGATATATAGAAAAATGTCTTTAAGCTCAAGTGACAAGAACATATAGGCATGCACATTAACAACTGCATCAGCTGTCCTAAGAAAGAACTGTGTGCTGCACATGAGATGAATTGGAAAGAAAACAGAGAGAGAAAGAAAGAGAGAGAGAGAGAGAGAATATATCATTAAAATAATGGAAATAATAGTTCTTAAATAGGCTCTGATATAGAAGCCATACAAACTAAATACATTTCAAGTAAAATTTTGAAGTAGCATAAGGAAATGGGTTTATAGAGAAAGTACATCAAGACAAGGTAGATGTATTTGTTCAGAGATAAATGAGGGCACATTGAAGATGAGGCAGAGATTTTAATTTTAATTGTGACGAGCACAAAATGGGCTTTGGCCAGAGTGGAGATCAACGCTGTGAATCGTGATTAATCAGCTAAGCTCTTTAGACATGAATACAGATGTCTGTAAATACTTACACCTGTGAAATGACTCAGTTTCTTAGAAATCCTCAGTAGGCAGTTAATAGCTGTGAGTTCAGCACCTATAGCTTTTGCTCCCTAAAATTATTACCATAGTATTTTTATTTAGGATGAGTTGCTATGGTGATTCATGTCTTGAGGAGTCCCAGAAAAGACTATGATAATGCACAATTATCTGGAATTGGAACGGTGGGTTCAACACAGGCTAGTTCTGAAGCAAAATGTAATATCTTATTGCTTAAGTACAGATTCCCATTTTTGCAGATCACTCCTCAGCTTTGTTCCTTCCCTTTGTTTCCAGATCAATCTTTTATTCTAAATTTTCTGCCTGTATTTAATGCATGAAAGCATTTGGCATACAACTTCTTTAGAAAGAAGAGATAAGGGGGATAAATTCCTTCAAATCTTTTCTTGCAATCTTTTAGAAATTATTTAAGGTGAATATTGTTAGTTAAATGCCTAAAAGGAAGGTGGAAACTGTTTTAAAAGAACTAACAAGGCAATATTTTTGATCCTATCTATCCACATACTTGTATATTCATTTTGAGGCATGAAAATAAAAGCACTTCAAGGGAAAAGAATAGTTTTACTATATACTTTTTCAAGTCGCTGGCATCCATACATGTCTATATCTGACCTTCTCTGTACAAGTGTGAAGAATTTATGTGTGGGTAGTTTAAACTATGACATAATCAAGCAGAAAGGGCACTCAGACTGATTTTTGTATCCACCATATTACAGCCTCACACGGTGTAACATGACTGCAGATGTAACCTGCACTCTTGCTTGGGGGACTCTTTTAATCCAAAGGATTCTCTATTTGAGAAAAGATGAAAATGCAACTGAGATGTTAAGAGGAAAGTTAAATCATTCACTGTTTTTCTAGAGAATAGCTACAGACATGAATAGAGAAAGATTTTTAAGTGGCACTCAGGGTAGTAAGTCATTGGTCCTGAATTGCTCATGTCAGAATTTCTCAGGCCACACATAGATTCTGATCATTGAGAATAGCATTAGCTTTAATAATGTAAGTTGATATGCATGAAATGGGCAGTACAGTGAAGTTCAAACCCACAACTAAAAAACTCTTCCATGTGTTGGCACTGCTGCACTTGGATTGGTTTTATGAAGTCATTCCTGAAAGTGATAATCACAACAGAATGATCTATTTGAGGAGGGAGGTAAGATCTAGTAGAAATTCTACACAAGCAAGAAAATAAAGAAAATGAAAATAGAGAAAAGAAAGGGCAACAGTGGGATATAGGAAGAAAGGGAGGGAAGAAGGGAGGGTGGAAGGAAAGGAGGAAACAATATTCTCGGGGTGATTATTAAGTTTTGGCTACCTGCTAGGCATTTTATATAAAGCAATTTAAAATTCTACTTACAACTTCAGAAATAGCACTCTAAAATATCTAATTTTATTTATACATTTATTTGCCTATAATTGAACTTCTCCTCTAGTTAAGTGAGCTCCATGAGGCGAAGGGCTTTGTCTTTCTCATTCATCATTGTATCCCCAGTATCTAAAACAGAGTCTGACTCATGAAACATATCTAGGGGACACTTGCTAAATAAAAAGTCCAACAAGGAAGGATTTTTTTCTTTTCTTTTCTTTTCTTTTTCTTTTAATTTTATTTCTTTTTTTCTTTCTTTTTGTTTTTTCTCAGAAAAGATAATAACTGAAGGCTGAGCTGATGGTGACAGGAGCAAAGAAAGAAATTTTCCACCCAAAACTAAAATTCTGAATAATTTTCTTCTTTTTCTTTGTTAAATACTGTTTTTATATACTTGATGTCCATTGTCAGCTTCAAGGTTCTATTATCCCTGTTAAGTGCAAGATCCTTTCCTATCTAGATTGTAGTTATACTTAATTCCATTATAAACTCTTCAGGTATCATTTTATATTTTTTATGCATCTTCCTCCCCCACAAATTGAGAGGGAATTTGATGGCAGATCTCTTATTTTTTTTTTTTTTTTGTACAAATATTACCTTCTTGGCTGTAGTGGCAATTAATGTGTTACCAATATTATTTGACAGTGCTTTTAATAAGTAACTTTTACATGTTGTTCTAAAAAAAGGTCCAAATGGAGTTGTATTTAGAGAGTTTCAAAAGTTAGACTAAGGTGACAAATAAAATTTCTATAAACATTTGACAAATGGGAAAATCACAATAGCCTTATTAGAATAGCTGTTTGATTTTTGTGTGGGTATAATTTCAAGGAGATTAATAAATTTTCATTTGAGCATATTGGCTTTTTATTCATAAAGAAAGTGCAATTCAACCCTGAATTGTCAAAAGCAAAATCCTTGCTTAAATTTTAAGCTTCAAGAGATAATTCAGTTCTCCTCTTTTCTTTGTCACTTTGAAATAGGTTGCTTACATAGATCGAATCAACTTGATGCTTTACAAACCTTTGTTTTAAATAAACTTAGCCTATGTCTGAGGAACTACTCTGCAATCTATACCTCAGTTTGTAACCTTGCTTAAACTGAATTCCAGTTTCCATTTCCCTACTCCTAGTTATTGATTAATTGCACATTGCCTATCAATAATTATCCATTTTGAGTCATTACCGTAATAGATACATATTCATTTAGTTCTTTTTCTCTTATATAAGACATTTTGGCCATTAATTCTGTAGTCTATGTACAATTTTGTAGAGAAACTTGAATTGCTTATACAATAATACCCTACTCAAATTGGATCAATAAGCCTCTTGTTTTTCAAATTGGTTGTTTCAGTGGCTCAAACAGCTTCCTGGAATCAATCCATTCTTTTATATTCAAATCTCTGTACCATGCAGTGATTTTACAATTTCATTTATTTAATTTCAACTCTGACTAATCTGTCCTTATAATTCATACACACAACCCTGAACTATTTATGAATATTCTGACCCAGTCTTTTAAATCTCTGCTATAGTTTGCTTAGCTTAAGGAGGCTGGAGATAAGCCTTATATTTCAAATATGTTACTACTTCCCTTTAATGGGAAAGACCTAATAATTTTGTTATAAAATGCACTTTATTTCTTTCTCAGTTTGAAAATATTACGGCTTTTGTTTGATCCATTGTTGATACGCTAAATCAAAATAAGTTATGCTCAATGAATCTAAAAGTGTTATATGATACAATTTGCCATAGTTAAAATTTATTTGTTACTGATGACAAATCATACAATTATGTATTATTCTTTTTAAAATTATTTTTCACATTACATACAGTAAAATTCACTCGTTGTGGTATACAATTCTATGAGTTTTGACAAAGGCACAGAATCATGTATTTGCAACCAAAATCATAATCCAGAGCAGTTCCATCAACTCAAAAACTTTTCTCATGCTTTTACTTTGTAGTCCATTTTTTCACCCACCCTGAAACCCTAGCAACGAGTGATCTATTTTGCATTCCTGTAGCTTTGCCTTTTCCAGAATGTCATATAAATAGAATGATTTAGTTAGAAGCCTTTTGATCTGGCTTCTTTCAGTTAGCAAAATGCATTTAAGTTTTATCCATTTTGTTTCATGTATCAGTAGTTAGTTGTTCTGTTTTTTAATGTTCTTGCTGAATAGTGTTCCACTGTATGAATGTACTATAGTTTGCTTATCTGGTCAAAAGACATTTGGGTTCTTTCCAGTGTTTGGTGATTATGGGTAAAGCTACTGTACACATCCACGTACAAGCTTTTGTGTAAACATAAGTTTTCTCTCTTTATGGGAGAAGTGAAATGTCTGGGACACATGGTATGTGTATGTTTACCTTTATAAGAAACTGCTAAAATGTTTCTGATTTTCAAAGTGACTGTAACATCGCGCAATGTATATTCCATTTGCTCTGCATCCTTGCCAACAACTGATTTTTTTAAGCCATTCTAATAAACTGGTGGTATTGCATTATGGTTTCAATTTGAATTTCCCTGAAAACTAGGTATTTTGGGCATCATTTCATCTGCTTATTTGCCATTCTTATATATTATTTGATGAAGTGTCTGTTTAAACCTTTTGCCCATATTTTTATTGTGTTGTGTATTTTCTCATTGATGAGTTTTGAAAGTTCTTTATATATTCTGGAAACAAGCCCTTTGCCAGATATATGATTGACAAATATTTTTGCCCTCTTTGCACCTTGTCTTTTCATTTTTATGGCATCGTGTTTTGCCCTATCTATCTCTGTGTGGGGGTGGGGGGCAGTGAGGACCATGGAGAAGGTCAGATCCTAAATACCCTCCCACTATATGTGATCTCCAGGGGCTCCACACTCTCTTGCCACTCCCCACTTGTCCTCTACCAATTTGTTAGCAATTCCACCTGAATTCTTTTTAGATTTTGGGCTAATTGGTTGTCCTGTGACTGAAGCTCAGTAATGGACTCAAGGATTGTTATAAACATGTAGTTTGTCCAGCTTTTGTCATTTTTGTTGTTGTAAGGATGGGAATAATGCTCTTTCTAGCTCTCTACTTCCCAAGTGAAAACCAGAAGGCCTTTCATTCTGTTCTTAATGTAACTTTTTATTCACCTGTGTTGGGGAAAATATAATTAAAAACAAAAATATCCTGCCAACCCGGAAAACATTGCCACAAATTTAAAAGAGAAAGGAGGGAATTTTATTATTAACTAAGCATTAAACCAGAATGTGATGCACATCACAGACAATCTAAAGAGATTGCAAAGACAGAAAGAAATCTCACCCTTTTATAGAGCCAAATAAATGCAGCCCGTTTTTCTCAAGAAAAATGATAACCAGTTCTCAATTAATAAGACTTGACAACACCTTCTGTCACACATAGTTCATTCTAAATTCACCTAGTAATGGGATTGACCATTTATGTTTTTAAAATAATTTTTATCCAAAGGAATTTAAATTTCTCATCTCTTTATGGCATGAATTAGGTTTGCAACTTGCGATCAGGCAAGAGCCAAAATTAGGTTCTTACTTTCTCATGCAAACTGGGAGATAGGGGCAATACATTCCTTAATGATTACATTTCAAAGAGATGGCTTCCAGGTCTTTGAGGAAACATTCTTGAGTTTAAAACTGACAAGAGGCTTATTTAGCTTTTGAAAATATTTATGTACATTTCAAAGAGGCAGAAAAAGAACTTATCATGACAAGTTTCCTATAATAAATGCTCTAAGAAAAGATAGAAGGAAGCCTGTTTTCCTGTTTGCACCCTGGAGAATTAGTTTTTTTTTTTTTTTTTTTCTTACTTTCAATTTGTATTTTCTTTTAAACCTTTAAACATCAGGAACACTTAGCCCGAAATAAAGGTTGCACTATACATTTAAATGCTTTGGTTTACTTGAATTTCACAATGCTCCTATGAGGTAAGCCAGGAGGTAATTATTTCTATAGTTCCGATTTAGTAGATGAGGGAGTTAAGACCCTAAGAAGTAAGTTGACCTGTCCAATTGCATACCTCTAAGAAAAAAATAAAACCAAGGCCTCAGATCCAGCTTCTCTGGTACCATCTCCAGTCCTGCTACTCTAGCCTGATTTCTCAAAAGCATATGTATTGGTAATCCACAGTTTGTGTTTAGGAGCAAAAGAATATACACAGGCACACTTTGTAGGTCTCAACAAAGTTTCAGGTTATATAATCTAGGCATATTAAATATACCAATGATTGGTTCAATCAACAAATCATTTGGTTGAAAGCAAAAGAGCCAGCAGAGAGTTAATATTTATTGATATATTTATTACCATATGTATAATCTAACTTCATTTTTCCTTCAACAAACATTTACTAAATGTCTGTTATATATCACACATCATTCTACAGGTTGAGGAGGTAGTTGTAACCAAATTGATAAAGTCCTTGCCCACAGGAAGCTTATACCATTGTGAGTGAAAGAGAAAATATGTTTTAAAAATACATAAAATGTCAGCTTGTGATACACACAACGTAGAAACATAAAGAAAGATAAAGATGACAAATGTGTTAGAAACAGGATATAAAGGTTTTTTTGTATGTTTGCTTTGTTTTGCTTTGTATTTTGTTTTTGCAGAGGCCTGAAAGAGGGCAAGAGTGATCTATTATGATATCTGGAGAAAGAGAGTATAAACGGGAAGAATAAGTAAATTCCTGAGGAATATCCTGTGGATATTGTCTGTGTTCGTGTATTCAAGTAAAAGTGAAACAGAAAGATGACTGGAGCTGAAAGGAGGAAAGGGAGGCCATAGGGCCTTGTTTATTAGGAGCTTGTAAGTGAGATTGGAAGCTTTTGGGCTGTGAAGGGGAGTGATGTGATCATTTTGAAAAGTTCACTCTGGCTCAGAAGAAACAGTAGGGCCTGGGCAGGAGCAGAAAGAATGGGGAGGAGACCACTGCAATTAAGCTGACTTAATGGTATTAGGGAGGGGGAAACTTCCTTGTTTTGCCTTATTGTTGTAGTCTTAAAATTCAATTTTTCTCAAATTGGTTTTGATTTTTTTTTACAGGGGTTACAGTTAATTAGATTTATGATACCATGTGAATAAAACATGTTGACTTTGATACATCAGAAAAGTGTTTGCTTAAGAAATATTTCATTGATATTTCTTGTAGAAAATGCCTTCAAATTTGCCTAAAATAGGTGGAGACTGTGACAGAATGAGTCAGTAATAACTCTCTGAGCTGTGTTTTTCAAACAAGAATTTACTTGATGGTTTACCAAGTAGAAAATATGTGGGGTGAAGGAGTTTGCACATTGAAATTAATTTTATAATAACATTTGGAATTGTGATTAAGGAGAGGTGTACCGAAGTAAATTCCTGTCTGCTTAAGAACTGATGAAACTTGATTTAAATTTGTTGATTTCTCAGATATTACTGAAATGTTGTGTATTGTTCTACTAATAAACATTTGCAGAATATCTTCCACAAATTCAGTAATATTTTTTCTCATGGTGTCTTTATTTTTATCAAGTGACAATGTAATATACGACTCTTCAACTGTAAGATAGTCTTACAGTTTCTTTTTCTGCTAAGTAAAACTCTATCCAAGGATCTGTGTAATCTTACTAAGATCTGAAATGTAATTTCTAATTTATTTAATTCTTTCTACGTTATTAAACTTGAAATGACTAGTTGTAAGCTTTGGAAGAAAATCAATATTTAAAATGTGTTCCCTTTTTTAATGTTATAATAAAACGAAACTAAGTGTTGAGATCTCTTTGTCTCCTTTAGATTTCTCATTGTCATCATAACATTTCTACTGTTTGCTGCATCCTTAATTAAAGAACTGTTATACCCACTCAGAATCATAGAACTTAGTAAACTCATGTAATTTAATGGGCTTCTTGTGTGGTAATTATTCCTTAAGGAAAAACTTTCTCTTTATTATTCATCTTGTTTTACATTAATGGGTGCTCCAGAAGCAGCATCATTTTTTTTTTTTCTTTTCTGACAGGTTTTACCTTCTTTTCCTTTTTAAATTTCCTCTTCAAATATTCTTCTTCAATTCTCCTCCTCCTCCTCCTCCTCCTACTATCTGGATCTTATCATTAGCTTTTACATAGATTTAACAATAAGAATGACTACAGTGTAGATGTCATTGGCAATCGTCACCTTCCAGGCTTTCATTTCTTTCATTTAAAACCAAGATATTTTTCTTTCTCATATAAACATACAGTAAAAATCCAAATAACCCAATTAAAAAATGGACAAAGTTGCTGAAAAGACATTTTTCACAAGAAAACATACAAATGGCCAACAGATACATGAAAAAATGCTCAACATCACTAGTCATTAGGGACATGAAAGTTAAATTTACACTGAGATAAATTATTTTTTTTAAAAAAAAGTTAGAAAGAAAAAAAATAAAATAAAGAAATTAAATGTCAAGGTTTTCTTTGATTTGAAAGAGAAGAAATCAAAGGAAGTTCAGGTAAAGTTCAATATGTCCTTTTATTATTTTTTAAGGAGATTAAAAATTTTAAATGGATATTCCGTGTTAATTTTTCAATGTAAAACATCATAAACGCATTAAGGGTTCTGAGAGAAAATGAAATAAAATAGTAATTCACCAGTGAATCCCATTTATTGAATACTTAACATTGGGGGTCTTCAAAAATTTCATGGACAGATTCCATGAACTTTTTGAAGTACCCTTGTATGTATCTGATGTTTCCTAGTTCTGAAGGTTAAAATAAGACTCACTTTTGGTTCTTAGGGATTTCAAGTCTAGTTGAAAGACTAATATTGAGTGGTTTCAGGAGATGAGCCTGTAGAATTAGACAGAGAACAGTGCCTGGGAAGCCTTTCACTATATGTGAATCAAACATCTTTTTCATGAGGAGAGAAACATAAACGTGGATGGAGGAAACAACAAAAGAAAAAGGTAAATCTTGGATTATTTTGGTGAAATTTGTTAAATCAAAAGGTCAGGATCATGGGTAGTGAAAAGTAATGTTATAGCTTTAGGTAAAGCAAAATATGGTCCATAATTGCATCATTTGCCTTGACCGTTTTGAAAAGTAGTGGTGTCACACTCCACATGCTCCTTCTCACTTGACATTTCCAAGAAGAGTCACCCTTTATTCTTCTTCCTAGACATCTAGGCTCTTTGCTGCTATCATGCCCATAACTTTGTTACCTAAGGAGATCATGGGATTGTAATATAATTCCTCAGCAAATAACAGTGCAGTCACTAT
The DNA here is from genome assembly GCF_000696425.1 of Galeopterus variegatus. Lineage (NCBI taxonomy): Eukaryota > Metazoa > Chordata > Mammalia > Dermoptera > Cynocephalidae > Galeopterus > Galeopterus variegatus. The sequence continues at coordinate 262,209 of NW_007727412.1, forward strand.
TCAGGAAGAGGTATGGTTGAATCAAGTAATTCAGTAGATAAAATACTGGGATTATAAACAATGGAAATTGAATGGGAAGTTCATGTTTAAGTTGAAGAAAAGTGAGAAGGGAGAAGATGTAGTGATTTATTTGAAAGAGACTAGGGGACTAGGGACCAAACTAAGAACCTTAAAGCTGTATTTTAGATTAAGTTATAATGTGACAGTAACTTAAAGCAAAGCTATTGGAACAAAACTTAATAAAGAATACAAGTTGATTGTGCCTTTTCATAAGCAAAGGCCATGATTTTGTGGCATTTTCTTTGTAATGGGAACTCTATATGAAATCTAAGATCAATGCTGGATATAGATTTACTTGCACTAAACATGCTGATTCTACACTACTTTTGAAAGGTTAAGAAAATATTTCAGGAGCCTAATGCGATGAAAAGTGTTTGTTTGATTTCTTTTTTAACCCACGTAGGTTGAATCAAACCCTAAACTGATTGTGTAAAATAATAGTTGTAGCAGACACAGTTGGTGTCGCACCTGTGTCCTCTCACCCTTACCACATTTGTTCAAACCTGTGGACTTCAAGCTGCCAGTTCCTGAATGTATATATTTTTTTGGTCTCTGGGGCTTGGTTTGTGACTAGGCAGTAGGTCAGAAGTGATGGGCAATTAATAGTCCCCAAGAATATCCTTCACTCAGTGACTCATGGGATGCAGTGTACAAATATCCCAACTTCCTTGTCTCTTAATTGGGATAACTCTGAGATGTGTCTTCAGTAGAAATGAGCTTCATTTCTCCACAGTGGTAGATTGCTTGACAATCACCCTTTATTGGCTGACTTCCCTTTCCTGTCTCATTTTCCCACTGTTTTACTGCTGTATTCTTAATCTCCAAATTAAATTATCTTCACTCAACCCTTAGATACAGGGTCGGTTGGCTTCTAGTGGAATTCTAGCTAAGACTATAGGACTTCCTTACAATGAGACATATCAAAGGAAGAAGATTATACTACATTAAAGACTTTCTATGGTACCATGAAGAAATAGATTATATGTAAAGTTGTATAAAATACAAAAAATAAAAACTATCCTAGATCTATTAACTTATCACTAAGTGTCTATATACAAATAATAAAGAAACAACAAACACGGTATCTGTTGTCATAAGGATTACAAACTCTATAGGCTTCTTTTTCATCTTTACTTCCTGTTTCTGACAAACTAATTTTTAGTCTTTTCTTTGTGTTAAAAATAAGAGTAAAATCAAATGCTGGTATGAGTTTTACAGTTGTTGTAATTTCAATTTGTTTTATCCATTATCAAAATTGTGTGCACGTTGTCTTGAATATTTGTGTCTACATCAGTTAGCATTTGTTGCATAATAAACTACCCCAAAACTCAGTGGCTTAAAACAAGAATCATTTATTTAGCTCACAATTCTGCAAGCCATCATTTAGGCTGGGCTCAGCTGGGCACTTTTGGTTTCAGCTGGGCTTCCTCATGGGTTTGTGATTAGCTGGAAGAATAGCTAGAGGCTGCCTGGCTTACAATGGCCTTGTCTGGGACAACATGATTCTACTCCTTATCCTCCAGAAGTATTGTTCAGACTTGTTCTTGTGACTGTAGCAGGGTTCCAAGAAAAAGAGCAGAAGCACAAAAGACTTCATTGAGGCTTGGAAATAGCACTATGTCACATATATCACATTCTATTGGTAAAGGCAATTTAGAAAACCAACCCAGACTTTAGAAGTGGGATAAAAATAAATCGCATTTCCTAGTGGGAGAAACACTGAAGTCACATTGCAAAGGGCGAACATTCAAGAAGGGGTGAAAAATTTGTTTTCTATTTATAATCTGTTTACACATTATCAAATTAGAACTAGATGATGATCAACAAAAAATGAGAAAATGAAAGTACAAATATATTTTTCTCTATATTTCAAAATTATATTTTATAAAAGTTACATATTGTTATAAGGTAATATAAAATATTTGCCAAATATTTATAAACACAATGGTGTACTATTCAGTCATATAAAAGAATGAAATACTGTCATTTGCAATAACATGGATGAATCTGGAGAACATTATGTTAAGTGAAATAAGTCAGACACCAAAAGACAAATACCATATGTCCTCACTCATATGTGGAATCTAAAAAAGTTGATCTTATAAAAGTAGAGAGTAGAATAGTGGTTACCAGAGACTGAGGAGGATAGAGGGAGGGGTGATGGGGTGAGATTGGTCAACGGATACAAAGTTAATTAGAAAGGAAGAAAAAGTTCTAGTGCTTTATTAAAAATAGTATTTTGTATCTCAAAACAGCTAGAAGAGAGGATTTTGAATGTTCTTGTTACAAAGAAATGATAAATGTTTGGGGTGATGGATTTGCTTTTTACCCTGATGTGACCATCACACAATGTGTACATGTACTGAATCATCACGTTGTACCCCATAAATTTGTATAGTTATTATCTGCCAATTAAAAATAAAATGAAACTTAAAAAAAGAAATTTGATTAGTAACTGTTAAAGTTGAAAAAAATATTTTTCTGTAGATAATTTTGAAATTAGTTAGGGAGGGCATTATTAGCCACATTTAAGAAGGAACAGCCCTTAGTGTAAAAATTTATCTCTCTTATCTACAAGTTATAAATAACCAAAGTGCCATCAACCAGATTTTTTAAAAAGAAAAATGCCATTTTAAATGATTTCAAGTATTTCTACGTATCTGAAGGTTTCTTTTTTTTTAATAGCTAAGTGGTAAGCTCTCCTCCCCAAAATAAAAGGGAAATTGAGTGAAAATGGTGACTGGTAAGTCCTTAATTGTGGTGGAGCTTCTGGGTACTGTCTAATTATAATTCCAATTGGCCTATTACAGTAGGAACAAAAATATTGATTTTATTCATGTAAGTCATCATATTTCTCTTCTTTATTAATGTGGATCATTGAAGTTTGTAGTTCTTCCAATTTCTCAAAATACACTCATATATTCTAGAGAAAGAATGAGGGTCAATTTAGCTTTAGCATTCCTAAACTACACATGCTGAACCAAAACTGTACCACTAAGGTGAAAAGATGGAAGTGATAGGTTGTTCATAATAGTAATTTAAATTTTGAAATGTAGAGGCGTTTTTAGCCTTCTTAATTTCGGTTAGGCCCCAGATAAATCTGTAGATGTTGAAAAATAAAAACTTTCTTTAAGTCATAGAGGGTCTTCTTAGAAATAAACAGCCCCTACCCCCACTACCACCACACACACATACTCTAGTTTCACACAATGAGCACTCTGTTAGGCATTCTGTGGCATGTTGATGGCCAGTGAACAACTTTTCTAGTATGAGATGGACTTCCTCCTAGAAAAGTGGGGAGAAAAACAGGGCTGTTGGGTGGATAAAAAGTAATAATAGCAGATATCATTTACTGATCACTATCCACAAAGGTCAAAAAGCTGGGAATGACAAAATAGAAGAGAATATTTTATCTGTGTTATCCACAGTAATCAGAGATCTTATAACCCATCAGAATGCAGAAAAAAATATATATACATTGGAAGAATGAATCCTTTTAATTATTCAGAGATTTTTACTTCTTTTGTCATTGAGAAATGACAACAATTATGTATACAGATGGTACCCGACTTAGAAAATGGTTCGACTTACGTGTTGTTTTATTATTATTATATATATATATATATTTATTTTACTTCATGTCAGTGCCAAAGCAATACACATTCAGTAGAAACCATACTGCAAATTTTGAACTTAGATCTTTTCCCAGGCAAGTGATACTCTCTCACAATACTCTCTTGTGATGCTGGGCCGTATCATCTAACCCAGAGCCTATTTATAATAAAGTGTTGAATATCTCATGTAGTTTATTGAATACTGTACTGAAAATGCTCTGAGCACTTTTGTCAGCTAGGCTAAGTAATGATGTTCAATAGTTTAGGCATATTAAATGCATTTTTGATTTAAGATATTTTCAATTTATGATGGTTTTATCAGGACCTAACGCCATCATAAATCGAGGAGCTGTTGTATTATAATGAATACTTTTACTCCTAAATTTTGTAGAAAATATGAATGTCTTTTCTCCTTGCAGTTTGCACTTTTCATATTCTTTCAACATTTCCATTGCCCCCTCCCCTTTCATTTTTTAACTTTAGAAAAGAAGCCAGCACACAAAATTTGCAGGATAGTCAGATATCCTTCTTGTTTGTCAAAAACATACTAAACACCAGTTTTGAAGATCTGTAAGAGCATGCAGGAAAAAACAATGGGTCAACAGGTAAATAATATCTATATTTTTTTACATCTATACATTTTCTATTACTATATACATGAACACACACCCACACATACATGTATAGAAAGAAAGGAAAATTCTTACAACTTTGAACTTAATTCATGTTGTAGTATGAGCTGTGGTAATGAATTTGTATTGCTGTACTGTATTTACTGTATAATTTATTAATGGTTCTCTAGTGAATATATTTTTGACAACTACATATTGTTTGATTTTTTTCTTGGGACTTATAGAAAGAGAGGCAAGTCAATGAAAGGGATTTAGAATAAAGATGTGCAATTTGCTTATGCCAAAGAAAAAGACTTTATTGAACATAAATGGGATTTTGTTTTTCTTTTTAATTGTATTTCCATCTAGCAGTGTAAAAATTCATTAACATCATATAGGAGTATGAGAGAGTAAAGGAAAATCAACAACTTGAACTTGATCCCATCAAATTGCAGAATGCTAATTATATATTTATAAGGAAGAAATAGCAAAGTTAGAAGTTTTCCCCATATATCTTAGCATCTGTAATTCAGAGCTCTTACAACTACAAAAAAAAAAAAAATCATTTTCTACTAACCCATAGAAGAAATATCTTTCCCTGCGTACTTACAGGTTTACTATCTAAATAAAATCTTTTAGCAATTCTACAGGTGACCTTATTTTGAGAGCTAACTTGGGATTCTAAACTGTAGAACCTGCACACAACTGCAAGCATCCCAAATGATACATACAAGTGTGCACTGAGTGGTTGAGTGAAAAGGGAAATGACACACTGTTTTTGAACATGATCACACCACTGCACACATTGTTACCTTTATCACTGTAGCATTTCTGACTATTGGTCAATGGAAAAGCCATCACTTAGGCAGTTTAAATTCAATATATAAACATATTAGCAAACTATAAGTCAGGCAAGTTATCAGTATCTTTTGATGTTATAATGACAAATGATTGGTTTGTTAATCATTTCTTACTGTAAGATACAGCACCGTATGACCATCAGAGATTTTAGCTTTTCCATTGCATTGCCAAAACTCCTGTGGGCAAGAAAAAAGAGTAAAAATTAGGATATTATATTATGTAACTGGAATGAAAACATCCACCCTAGTCATAACTCCTTGAATATTGATATAGGCCCTCACTAAACCCAATGTATAAAATGCATTAAGTCCATGGTTTCATTGTCTCTTAAAACCTGAGGGACTCCTTACTGCTTGTGGGACACAGAGATCTCCAAACTCCATAGTCTCCACAGATTTCCAGTTTGTTTGCCTTCAGAAACAACTATTGATACATGGAAGGGGGTGTCTACATCTCTTAAAATTGTACTGCTTGTTTGTGAGTTCAGTTATAAACATGAATGAAGGCAAATCTGAACTTGCTTGGATCTATATTGCCAGAAATTTTTGACTCTACAACACACCCTTGCGTTCTGCCCTAGTACAAGCTCCTCTAGCCATGTGTACTAGTTTTCTAATACTTAGGTTTTTTTCCTAAAATTCTTGATAGGAACAGTCAAATCTATGAGTGTGGCTATTTAGGGTGCTAATGGAAATAATGCTTAGGTTTTTTCCCACTACCCCAGTATGTGCCTGTGACAATAACCAAAGTAGTAAATGTCATGCAGCTAGATTTAATTTATATCAAAGAAGAAGCCTCACCATTTTCATTCAGACTCTGTAAGTCATTAATGATTTACACTTTTATTATTTTCCCAAAGAAAAGGCCCTGGTTATATCTACACTGACTTACTTCTTATAGATTTTCCTTCAATAAGCCTCAGTTCAATTCCTTTGCAAAAACAATTAAGTTCCTTTTCCCTTCTCCCATTAAATATATTTTTTCTGGACCATAGTAACAAAAGGACACATGACTTGACAAAGGATTTTTCTGCTGCTGTCATATCTCATAGGAGATGCAATTTGGTTATATAAAGGAAATTGAAAACCATTTATTTGTTTGTGAAGATAATCCAATTTGTATTTGTATAAAATGTTCTTCTAAATCCAGTTTTATATGGTTCATGACCACTTTGGAATGCCTTTACTTAGCCTTCGTTCACCAACTATTTTTTTTTTCCAGTGGTCTTCCCGTTTGTCTAAATTCCTACTACTTTAACTGTGATCCACAGTCCAGCAGCATCACAATTTATTGAAAGTCATTAGAAATATAGAATCTCTAACCCCACCCCAGACACTGAATCAGAATCCGTATTTTTAAAAAACTCTCTCCAACAGGTGATTCATACACACATTAATGTTTGAGAAGCACTGTTCAAAAATATTTTCTGAAATAAAAAAGAAAATTCCACCTGGCCATCCTAATTTGCATATGCCAATCCTTTTCTCTTACCCACTCCACAACAGGCACACTCATCTTTGCCTGGTTGCTGACTGTTCAAGGTGTCTCAAAAATATGTTAGTTTCTTGGAAGGTGCTAGATTGAAAAGATACCATTTCCATTAAAGTACTTTTCTGCATTGGCATATGACATTTTATTTTCTGAGTCGAGAGCTGCACTGTCAAATATAGCAGGTACTAGCCACATGTGGCTAGGTAGAGTTAAATATAATTAAAAAAAAATAAGATGTAAAATTCAGTTATTCAATCACTCTGGTCACATTTAAGTACAGATTATGCATTGGATAATGCAGATGACCATTTATAGCATCACAGAAAGTCTTATTGGAACACAATTCTCTGGAGACTACTACATTCTAAATTTGTTTTAGTCCTCAATCACTGCAGTCCCATTTAAAGTACAGATTATGCATTGGATAATGCAGATATCGACCATTTACAGCATCACAGAAAGGCTTATTGGATAGCAATTGTCTAGAGACTACTATATTCTAAGTTAGGCTTTGAGACTCTCAATTGTAACAGCATCCAGATCAGACTGGCAGCTTCAGTGAACGAGGATAACCAGTTGAAAAAAGAAATTCTAGTTAACTCAAAGGGTTATCCCCACTGCATTTGGACTATTTTTGAAATATCACGTTATTTTATGTATGTTAAAAGTGTAGGAGGAAAGGTAGTGGAAAATGCCTCCTTTCTTCTTATTCCTTTACCATTATAAGGAGACTGTGGCAAGATCATCCTATTAGAATGGGGAGACTTAAAAATAGAGCGTAGGCTTCAGTTCCCAGTAAATCACTAAATGTGTGATACTGGGTAAGTCATATTACTTGTCTGAGCTTTAGTTTGCTCATCTATACAATGAGAATATTGTGTTCAGCGGTCCTTAGGTTCCTATCTGTTTCTGTAATTCTCAATTAGAATTACAAATTAGAATTAGAAATCTCCAGTTTTGCTACCTGAAATAAATCCGTAATTATTATGGATATCATTTAACGAAGAATGTGTATTTGTTATGTATAAAACACAAGTTCTGGCGTTACAGATTTTTTCTTTTTTAATATCTGCTCTCAAAGAAATCATACTCCAGAGTAGTGGTCTATAAAGTGGAGTTATTATACCTCAGGAGAGTCCAAGGTGAATCACTGAACTGGTGGAATGGTAGGTTAAAACTTCTATTTTTATTGTTTATTCTAAAACAAGTCTTGGAAGAATTTAATATACAGAATATCAGTAGTATGCATAAACATGAGTAAAATATTGTCAACATTGTCAACAAATATTTGCAAATATCCATGTCATAATGCATACATTTATTAGAAGTGCATGTTCAGATATTTTTAAAATTCTGGAGTAGATGATCTTAGAAGTTTGTGCAGCACTTGTCTAGAGGAGAGACAAACAGGAAAACAACATGAGAGAACTGCTTTAAAAAAGCTTGTTTTACTTTACTGCTTTACTCGGACATGTAACCCTGAGTGGGGGTCAGGGGCAGGACAACTTTTCAGAAGACATGGTCCTTGAATTGAATCATCAAAGTGAAAAGCAAAGGTGACCTGGTCAGAATCAAAAGCATGTGCAAAGACATATATGCACTAACCAACATGAAAATTGTAGGAACTGTAACTTGTTCAATGTGGCTAGCAGCTACATTTTGACAAGGAGAGGAAAGAGAAAAGGCCAGAGAGGACATAAGACATAAACACCAACCTATATCTTTTTCTATATTTGATTTTCTAGAATAAAGTGACATTTCCATTTTAATATATTTCACAGTGTTCCAGCTATCCAGCTTTTTATGCCAAATTTTTTGTTACTTTAATTTTTTCGATTTTATTGATGAATGATAATTGTGCATATTTATGGGATACAGTGTGATGTTTCAATACAAGTAATTGGCAGAATTTTCAAAATCCTTTCTTCTTGCTAATTTGAAATATACAATATATTACTGTTTACCATAGTGACCTCGCTGTGTATCAGAACACTACAGCTAATCCCTTCTATCTACCTGTAAATTTGTTCCCACTGACCACTCTCCCCTTTATCCCTCCATGGCTCTGGCAGCAATAAGTCAAATCTTTACTTCTGTGAGATCAACTTTTTAGATTCCGCGGATGAGTGCGATGCAGTATTTGTCTTTCTGTACCTGGCACACTTCACTTTACATAATGACCTCCAGTTCCATCCATGTAGCTGCAAGTGACAGGAATACATTTTTTTTATGGTGAAATAGTATTCCATTGCATAAATATACTGAGTTTTCTTTATTCATTCATCTGCCAATAGGCAATTCGTTTTATTTCATATCTTGGCTATCGTGAATAGTGCTGCAAGAAACATGCAGGTGCAGATATCTCTTAAACATAGCGAGTTTGTTTCCTTTGGATATATTCCAAGTAGTGAGATTGCTGGATCATAGGGGAGTTGTATTTTTAATTTTTTGAGGAATCTTCATACTGTATTCCATAGAGGCTGTGCTAATTTACATCCCACCAACAGTACATAAGATTTCCCCTTTCTCCACATTCTCACCACATTTAAGTTTTGTCTTTTTGTTAATAGACATTCTAACTGGGATGAGATGATATCTCATTGCGGTTTTCATTTGAATTTCCCTAATGATTTGGGATCTTGAACAATTTTTCATATACCTGTTGGCCATTAGTATGTCCTCTTTCTTTTGAAAATGTCGAATCAGATCTCATGCTTGTTTTTTAGTAGGATTACTTGAATTTTTGCTCTTCAGTTGTTTCAGTTCTTTATATATCATGAATGTGAATCCATTGTCAGATGCATAATTTGCAAATAATTGCTCCCATTCTCTAGTTTGTCTCTTTACTCTGTTCATTGTTTCTTTGCTGTTCAGAAGCTACTTAGTTTGACACAATCCCATTTGTCTATTTTTGCTTTTGTTTCATGTGTTTTTGAGGTCTTATTGAAAAAATCTTTGCCCAGACAAATGTCATAAAGGATTGCCCCTATGCTTTTTTCTAGTAGTTTCAGTTTCAGGTCTTACATTTAAGTCTTTAATCCATGTTGAGCTTATTTTTAAATGTGGGGAGAGGTAGCGGTATAGTTTCATTCTTCTGCATGTGGCCACCCAGGTTTCCCAGGACATTTATTGAAGAGACTGTCCTTTCCCAAGTGTGTGTTCTTGGCATCTTTGTCAAAGATCAGTTGATTATAGGTACATGGATTTATTTCTAGGGTTTTCTAATCTGTTGCATCAGTGTATGTGTCTGTTTTTATGCCTGTACCATGCTGTTTTAGTTACTATAGCTTTGTAGTATATTTTGAAATCAGGTAGTGTGATGCCTCCAGTTTTATTCATTTTGACCAAGATTTTATTAGCAATTTGGAGTGCTTTGTGGTTCTATATAAATTTTAGTATTGTTTTTCTATATCTGTGAAGAATGTCATTGGTATTTTGATAGGGATTGCATTGAATTTGTAGATCACTTTGGGTAGTAAGGACATTTTTATCAATATTAATTCCTCCAATCTATGAACATAGGATATCTATCATTTATTTGCATCTTCTTTAATTTCTTTAATCATTTTTTGATACCAAAACCAGAGAAGGAAACAACAAAAAAAGAAAACTACAGGCCAATATCCCTTATGAACACAGATGCAAGATTTCTCAACAAAATACTAGCAAATTAAATCCTACAGCACATCAAAAACTTTACTCACCAGGATAAAGTGGGTTGCATCCCAGGGATGCAAGGATGCTTCAACATATGCAAATCAATAAATGTTATATATAATATTAACAAAATGAAGTGTGAAAACTATATGATCATTTCAATAGATGCAGAAAAATCAGTTGACAAATTTCATCATCCTTCATGATAAAATTAAAAAAAAAATCTTTTAACAAATTAGGCTTAGAAGGAAAGTACTTGAACATAATAAAGTCCATTTTTAACAAACCCATTACCAACATCATCCTGAACTGGGAAAAGCTGAAAGTTTTCTCTCTAAGATCTAGGACAAGAATAGGATGCCCATACACTTGCCACTTTTATTCAATGTAGTGCTGGAAGTCCTAGCCCAAGAAATCAGGCAAGAGAAAGAAATAAATGGGATCCAAATTGGAAAGGAGAAAGTTAAATTGTCCCAGTTTGCAGACAACATGATCTTATATATAGAAAACCCCAAAGACTCCACCAAGAAAACTATTAGAACTAATAAATAAATTCAGTAAAGTTGAAGGGTATAAAATAAACATACAAAAAGCAGTAGCATTTTTATATGCCAATAATAAATTATCAGAAAAAGAAATAAAGTAATCCCTTTTATAACAGCTACAAAAAAGATAAATACCTCAGAATACATCTAATGAAAGAGACAAAATTAATAGTTTTCTTAAATATCATTTTCTTAAAAATTGGAGTAATATTTCTTTTTAATAATTTGAAGAATTTCCAAATTATTATACAGAAAAAAGAGAGCACTATGATAATTTTGCAGGTTTCCATGTTTTATTAAACTAGCTTAAGATTACTGCAGGGGCCGGCCTGGTGGCGCACTCGGTAGTGCGGCGCGTGAGAGCACAGCGGTGCTCCTGCCGAGGGTTCGGCTCCCATGTAGAGACTGGTCCGCTCACTGGTTGAGCACGGTGCAGGCACGACACCCAGGGTTGCGATACCGTTGCCGGTCCCGGTATGGGCGTGACACTGAGGGTTGCGATCCCGTTACCGGTCACGAAAAAAGACAAAAAAAGGAAAAAAAAAAAAAAAAGATTACTGCAAACACTGAAGAAAACTTAAGACCTCTGAAAAACCTCAAGATTTTTCCAAATGCTTCCAAACATTTGATCTATTCTAAGCAGTAGATATCATTGTTGATATTTCTAATGTTCAGTTATTAGTATTATTATTATACTTACTCTTTTTAAATGATGTTTTCAATCCTAATATTTAGAGAAAGATAAGTGTCATGGGAATATGACATTGATTTTTCTCAGAAGAAAAGGAAAAAATATTATTTTCCTACGAAGACAAGGAAAGTGGTTGACACTGAATGTTCATGGCACTGATTAACATCCTAATATTTACATATATACTGAACAATACTTATATTATTTTTCAGTATAATTTTATTAACCTAGCAATTTAATTTATTATATTAAATGTATAAATTTATCAATTCCTGAGATTAGTCATCAATGCTATTATTTTTTTGCTAGATAAAAATGACATAAAAATCAGGGAGACTTCAAAATATATTTATGTTCAAATAATCTAATAGGAGAAGTCCGTACCTCCCAGAAAAGCCTGAGAGCTGCCAGACCCAGAGGGCTCTGAGCCATCTGTGCCAGTAAAGGTAGGTGCCATGATGCAGGAAACCCAGCTCAGGCCAGTCTGCACTGCCCAGAGAGTCCTGAGAGCCACCAGGCCCACAGGCCTCAAGCCACCCATGCAGGAACAGCAGGTGCCACTGTGGGACTCCCAGCCCAAGCCAGTCCCCATGGCCCAGAGAGGCCTGAGCCACCAGAGTGCAGATCTTGAGGAAACCACACAGAATTGGCAGTCCCTGCAGGATCAAAGCCAGACACGAGGGTCAGATGAGTGGATCATGAAATCCCCTGCCACAGTGACTAAACAACAAAGGAAAGATATCAGAAATATGAAAAATAAAAGAAGTACAACACCACCAAGAGAAAATAAAAACTCTCAAGCTCTAGATCCTATAGAATAGGATGTCCTTGAAATGAATGACAAGGAATTTCAAGCAACAATTCTAAAGAAACTAAAAGATATACAAGAAAACTCAGTTAGACAACACAATGAAATAGAAAAAGTATACAGGACTTGAAAGAAGAAATTTAGAAAGAAACCAATGCCTTGCTAAACAATGTAGCAGAGCTTGCAGAGCTGAAGGATTTGTTCAATGAAATAAAAAATAAATAAAAAATAAAAAAAAAAAAAACATCAGAAGGTTTAACCGGCAGTCTAGATCGAGCAGAATAATTTCTGACATTGAAGATGAGCTGTTTGAAAAAACACAAGCAGACAGAAAAAGAAAGAAAAAGAATTTTAAAAATTGAAGAAAATTTAAGAAAGATAACAGACAACCTTAAGTGTTCAAATATCCAAATCATGGGTATTCCAGAAGAGGAGGAAAAAGGAAATGTCACTGAAAACATATTCAATGAAATAATAGCAGAAAACTTCCCAAGTACAGGGAAAATCACAGATCTTCAGATTCAGGATGCTAAATGATCCCCAAACATATTCAACCCAAAAAGGTCCTCAGTAAGACATGTTATAGTCACACTGGCAAAATTCAAAGACAAAGAATCTTAAAAGCTGCAAGAGAGAAGTGTCAAGTCAACTATAGGGGAGCCCCTATCAGACTAATATCAGACTTTTCAGTGGAAACCCAAAAATCAAGAAAAGAATGGGATGACATATTCTAAATACTAAAAGCAGAAATTGCCAACCAAGAATACTTTACCTAACAAGGCTATCTTTCCAAAATGAAGAACAAATAGGATGTTTCTCACACAAAAAGTGTAGGAGGTCACAAACACATGGTAAGACTTACAGGAAATTCTCAAGGGATTACTGGGTTTGGTACCTGAAAAACAACCATTACTGCCATAAGTACTCAAGAAAGAACAAAACTCCCTAGTAAAATAAAAATGCTAAATATAAAGAGAAAAAAAGTTTATCTACCACCCCAAGAAACCAACAAAAACAGAGGACAAACAGCAAATCAGATAGAAAGGACCAAAAAATACTTAACACATCCAAACAAAAATCAGTAAAGTTCTAGGAGTAAATCAACACCTTTCAATAACAACTCAATATAAAAGGATTAAATTCCCCACTCAAAAAACAAGCTGACTGATTGAATTAAAAAGGTGGACTCAACAATTTACTGCCTTCAAGATTGTCACCTCACCTGTAGACACACATAGACTAAGAGTGAAAGGATGGAAAAAGATATGCCATGCAAATAGAAACAAAAAAGAAGCTGGAGTAGCTATGCTTATATCAGATAAAATAGGCTTCAAACCAAAAACCACAAAAAGAGATAAAGAAGTGCACTATATAATGATAAAATGATCTATCCATCAAGAAGACATAACAATCAAAAATATATATGCACCAAACATTGGAGCAGCCAGATTTATAAAGCAAATACTATTAGAACTAAAGAATGAGATAAGCACTAATACCATAATAGAGGGGAACCTGAACACCCCTGTCAATATTGGGTAGATCCTCTAGGCAAAAAATCAACAGAGAAATGCAAGATCTAAACAATGCTTGAGACCAATTAGACCTGGCAGATATCTATAGAATATTCCATCCAACAACCTCAGTGTATTCATTCTTCTCATCAGCACATGGAACATTCTCCAGGATAGACCACATGTTAGGTCACAAAGCAAATCTCAACAAATTCAAAAACATTGGAATTTTTAAATGTATTTTTTCAGTTCACAATGTATTAAAATTGGAAATCAATAACAAATGAAATTCTGGAAACTATATGAACACATGAAAATTAAACAACATTTTACTTAATGGCATATGGTTTGAAGAAGAAATGAAACAGGAAACCAAAAAATATTTTGAAACTAATGAAAATAATGACACATCATACCAAAAACTGTAGTATACTACAAAGTACTACTAATGGAGAAATTTTTCACATTAAATACTTACTTGAGAAGAATAGAAAGATGGCAAGTAAACAAGCCAACACATCACCTTAATGAACTAGAAAAACAAGAACAATCCAAACCAAAAGTTAATGGACAGAAAGAAATAATTAAGATGAGAGCAGACCTTAATGAAATAGAAACTGAAAAAAAATGATACAAAAGATCAATGAAACCAAAAGTTGGTTTTTTGAAAAGATAAATAAAATTGACAAACCATTAGCAAGGCTAACTAAGAAAAGATGAGAGAAGACCCAAATAAAAAAAATTAGAATTGAAAAAGGTGATACTACAACTGATACCTCAGAAATACAAGGAATCTTTACAGACTACTATAAACAACTATATGCCAACAAATTTCAAAATCTGAAGGAAATGGATAAATTTCTGTAAACATACAAACTACCAAAACTGATTGAAGTAGATATAGAAAATCTGAACTGACCAATACAAATAAAAAATATTGAAGCTGTTATCAGAAAGTTCCCAAGAAATAAAAGCCCAAGACCAGATGGATTCACTGCAGTCTATTCTACCAAACCTTCAAAGAGCAATTGATACCAATACTCTACCAAGTATTCTGAAAGATTGAAACAGAGGCCGTTCACCCAAACTCATCCTATGAGGCAAATATCACTGTGACACCAAAAACAGACAAAGATACAACAACAACAACAAAAAAACCTGAAGGCCAATATCCTTGATGAGTATGGATGCAAAAATCCTCAGTAAAATACTAGCTAACAGAATACAGTAACACATACACAAAATTATACAACATGCTCAAGTGGTATTCATCCCAAGGATGCAAGGTTGATTCAACATACACAGATCAATAATTGTGATATACCACTGTTGCTTTGCCTACCACAGATTTATCACTCCTCTTCCCCTGGGTGATAGAGCCGTAAAAGATTACTCAAAGCCCATCTCTTCTGAGCAGTGAGAAGACATGAAAGAGTTAATCTGGAATCCTCAAGCGTGAGGCATTCCTTCCATTTGGGAAATTAACCATGAATTGGAGTTCTCTTCCCACATTTATTCTCCAGACCAGGAATTTACAGGAAGAGAACATAGGTGGGGTTATAATTTAACAATATAGGCTGGTAACATTTAGTAAAACAAGCAAGGTGGCATTCCATAATGCAATTTGCAACAAGTTAAGTCGATCCATCAACAAACAGCTTGCCTTAGTAAATATTTTCTTTTCTACAGACTTTCTACAGTGATTTTTTAGCATATTTAAACAGCATTCAAGTAGTTTTCTTAACATATCTAAAGAACAATCAGTAAGTTAAACAGTCAATAGTCATTCAAGCCAAAATCATACCAGCAACATAAAACAGTCAAATTACACAACCCCATTCCTAAATAGTAATTAGAATTGATTAGATGGCTTTTGCCAAACTTATCTGTGGACTTTTGTCCCCTACTCAAGAGCCTTTTGGCTCATTCACGCATAACCTAAAAGTCCTATTCTAAGATCAAATGAGAATCAAGATTTCAAACCTACTACATTTCCCCACTTCTTATTATTATAAAAATGGGAAGCGATGAGGGACTCGGAGTCAAAGGTGTTCTGATGAAGAATGATCAGCACTACTTCATCTTGAGAAGTCCGTTGGAACATGGAACATAACAGCTTAATCACTATAAGAAAACTTAAGATACATAAGACCTTAATTTCAGCAATAATCCAAATTCTTATATTTAAAGCAGAAAACCAATGGGTAGGATTATGCCAATGGGCCAAATCATTTAAATGATTAGTAGCAATCTTTGGAGCTTCTTCTTGAAGCTGTGTCATTTGTTGTTAAAGTTTGCTTATTAAGTTTTGAATATCTCCATATAAATCAGAATGAAAGGTCCAAGTAAAAGTTTTTGTATGTCTTTCCAGGAAGTGGAGGAATGAAAAGGATTAGAAGTTATACACATGGAGCAATATCCTGCATCACTATAAACATATGAGAAATATTAAGATTAGAGATATTAAAGTATAGGGGAGATGGCAAATATATATGGATCAAAACTGAGTCAGTGGTAACATTAGCTATGTAACATAATTTATTTTTTGTAAAATTATTTGAAAGGCAAGAGACCCAATTAAAGTCCAGACCATTTCTGATAGCAATCCAGAGGTGAGAACAAGCAGGAATATTGGGTTTAGGATGATTGCTTTTTATTTAGAATTTTTACTAACTCTTGTAGTTTGAATAAATATATGATATTTCACAGCTATAATACAATTGAAACTTTTAATAATATGATTTATATACCATTGTGGTTGAAAGGGAATGCAAAAGTTTCTAGCAGTAAAATTAGTACTACAATTGATTTTGTAAACCTGTAATGGACCAGGAGACCTTCAGTGTAAGCAGTATCATTAGTTGAAAGAGGAGGCTCTGAATCACCCTACGTAAATATTTTTAAAATGGGAGAATTTAAAACATGGGCCCAATAAATATTATTACTTGCAGAAGGCTGACTAAAAAGGAAAAGCCCAGAGGTTAGGAACAGGCATGTTACCTGTGGACCTTAGGAATTTATAGTTACATGATTTTGGAGTTCTGGAATTGGATTTATTCTTGCCTGGTGTCACATGATAGGGGCAAATGGCCTTTGCAAGTATCCAAAGTTCCTGTAGGAGAAAGAACAGAAAACCCTCTTTCCCATACTAACAATTTAACAGGTTTTACCTATTGTGGTCCCATTGGTAGGCCATGGTAGGACAGTTTGGTCATATCTGAAAACATAACATTCCAATCAGATCTTAGGTAAAATAACCAGTGTTTTTAATTCTGTCCTGTTATAAGAAGAACAGATATCTATTGAACTTATGTTAATAACTATATCGTTATAAAGTGACAATACTTATGAACAGTGTTAAAATCCTGGAGGGATTAAGTAGAGAGAGAAGTAAATGTTTTAATTGTAAAATGAAGCCGACAATGTTTTAAAATAAAGAAATGGTAAAAACCCATATTTTTTTGGTTAATTTAGTTTTATGTAATTAGTACTTTTTTTTGACCTTGGTTTGTAATTTTGTAAACCCATACAGTTTAATTTATTAAATAAGCCAATTGGTTTTGATATATTTCTTATATATCCTTTGAAAAGCTCCAGGGCCCTTGGAACTCCCCAAAGTTAGTTTAAACCAAAATGTTGAGCTTTCAGAATTTAGTTTTGGAAAGTCTTGTCAAATAACAAAAGGCTTTAAACATTTAGTTCAATAAGATCACAAATTATACGAAAAATAAAACTATAAAAATAAAACCAAAGACAAAGTGTTTCAATGGCAGAGAGCATAAGAACTTATCACGAAATAAGTTTTTTAACCAGTTATCTAAAGGACAAAGAAAACCTTTTACAACTTTGTATTAAGAGCAGTTAAGTGAAAAGACCTTTAGTAATCCTGTTTGAATAGTAAACCCAGTCAACGATGTGTGCTAAGAACATTTTTACAGATACAGGTTAATAAATAGATATCCATTTGTCAGAGCAGATTACACAAAGCCTGGTTTGAGTCTCAGCTATTTTTACCAAATATTTATTTATGGTTTCCCAGTCAAAAAACTTGCTATATAACATCTATACCATTATCAGTTAATGTTAACTAGGGCCTCGGAGATATTAGGTGTAGGTTTCCTTTCACTAGCAATCCTTGGTCCCAGGTTTCCACATGGCATTTAGGGCCATGTGGAGCTCAAGACAGAGGGTAGTATTCACAAAGATAATGTCTAAAAGACATGGTTTCTCCCAGCATGGCCAAGAGGCAAAGCAGGGATAACGAGGAGACATATTGACTCAGAGACAGATTTAGGTAAAAGGTTTAAATCAAATTTTGAAAATATATTTATTTTGTCAACAATTTTAGAAAATAAAAGTCACATGAACTTGAAAAGTATGCTTATTTATTTAATAAACATGCTTTATTTATAAACCAACTTGGTACCATGTAGACAATACATGAACATGTAGATCTAACATACATTTACATACATGTATATGTAGACATAAACAGAAACATTAAGGATTTTATTCAGTTTGCCCAATTAAGTATTTTCAGTTACTGGCAAAGATTTTTATCCTTTTTCAGTGACATAAACGAGTCTTTGTTTTTTGTTAAGGTCTTGAATAGATCTCAAGGTGACTTGACATAAATTCCACACCATTAGATGAGAATGCTTAACTGAACCTGTTGCATTTTTTAACCATTGACCAATTTGTTCCCAACCCTCAATATCAAGATTCCCTTCTTTAATGTACTGAGGGCATTGTTGTCTAATAACGAATAATAATTCAGTTATTTGATGCTTAGTTACCCTATACTATGCTGCCTTAAGGAGATATCAATGCTGTGACCTATATTGAACTTTCTTTTTAGACAGTGAGTTACCCATAGCTGGAAGAACAGACAGAAAATTGAAAGAGAGAGAAAGCAAAACCTCCAGGTGAAGCCCTAATTAGACACTGCTGCAGGCATGCAATCGCTAATAGAAAGCCACCTGTGTTCCCTTACCAGAATGCACCTACCTTTAATGGGACTCCCTTGCCGGGATGAGTTGGATGTCCTCTTCCTCTCCAATGCTTGGAAGGTCAGTCTTTGACCCATGGAGAACTCCTCACATGGGGCAACACTTTGTTGCACTTCCCTCTGTGTAACTGAGATGGAAAAAAAGAGAAAGAAAGAATTCAGTCAAGGTAACATGAATGAGGCCTGGAGGGACTGCCACCTATTAGGGGAGCAGCAGCCCCGATCCAAAATCAGCCTTTCCTTTTATTGACAAGGCAAAGAAGTTTCATAAGAAAAATCAGTTGATTCAATCATCAAAAAAAGACATAAAACCAGGCAGTGTTACAGAAGGGAATTATAGGTAAGTTTAGCTTTAAACAACTTGATGGAGTTTGGATGTGTTGTCCCCTCCAAAACTCATGTGGAAATTTGATCTCCAATGGAAACTGATTGAGTCATGTTGGCAGATCCCTCATGAATGGATTAATGCTCTCCCTGGGGGAGGGAGGATTAGGGAGTGAGTTCTCGCTCTATTAGTTCCTACAAGAGCTCATTATGTAAAAAGACCCTGGCACCTTCTCTCTCTCTTGCTTCCTCTCACCATGTGATCTGCTTGTACCCGCCAGCTCCCTGCCACTTCTGGCCATGAGGAGAAGAAGCCTGAGGCCCACGCCAGATGCAGCTGTCCCAAAATCATAAGCCAAATAAACCTCTTTCCTTATAAATTACCCAGTCTCAGGTATTTCTGTTATAGCAACACAAAATGGACTAAAACAAAACTAAAACTAGTAATAGCAGTCAAATTAACAATGTGACATTCCAGAATGCAATTCGTAAAAAGCTAAGTTGATCCACCAACACACAGCTTGCACTTAGTAAACATTTTCTTTTTCACATACTTCTTACAGAGATTTCTTTAGCATGTTTAAATAGCATTCAAGCAGTTCCTTAACATATCTTAAGAACAATCAGTAGGATAAATAGTCAATAGTCATTCAAGCTGGAATCAAACCAGCAAACCTAAAACAGTCAAAGTACACAATCCCATCCCTAAACAGTGATTAGAATGGATTCAATGGCTTTTGCCAAACTTCTCTGTGGACTTTTGTCCCCTATTCAAGAGACTTTTGGCTCATTCATGCATTGCCTAAAAATCCTATTCTAAGATCGAAGGAGAATCAAGATTTCTAACCCACTACAAAGCACATCAATAAAATCAAAGAAAACGACCATATGATCATCTCCATAGATGCTGAAAAATTATGTGACAAAATTCAACATTCGTTCATGATAAAGACTCTCCAAGTTAGGTATAGATGGAAAGTTTCTCAACATTATTAAAGACATTTATGAGAAGCCCACTGCCAATATCATCCTGAATGGGAAAAAGCTGAAAGCTTTTCCCTTAAGAACAGCAACTAGATGAGGATGCCCACTCATACCACTCCTATTCAACATAATGTTGGAATTACTACCCAGAGCAATCAGAAAAGAGAAGGAAATAAAAGGCATCCAGATTGGAAAAGATGAAGTCAAACTGTCCCTGTTTGCAGATGATATGATCCTATATATTGAACAGCATAAAGCATCTATGAAAAACTCTTAAAGTTGATAAATGTCTTCAGCAAGTTTGCAGGATACAAAATCGACACACCAAAATCAGTAGCATTTTTATAATCCAACTGTGAACATGCGGAAAAGGAAATCAAGAAGACTAGGCCTTTTACAAGCCACCATAAAAATAAAATACTTAGGAATAAAGTTAACCAAGGAAGTAAAAAATCTCTACAAAGAGAACTACAAACCACTGTTGAGAGAAATTAAAGAAGAGGCAAGAAAATGGAAAGATATCCCATGTTCTTATATTGGAAAAATCAACATTGCGAAAACATCCATACTACCCAAAGTGATCTACAGATTCAATGTAATCCCCATCAAAATTCCAAAGACATTTTTCTCAAAAATGGAAACAAAAACTATCCTAACAATAATATGGAGTAACAAAAGACTGTAAATAGCTAAAGCAGTTCTGAGAAACAAAAATAAAGCTGGAGGCATATTGCTACCTGAATTTAAACCAATCTACAAAGCTATAATAACCAAAACAGCATGGTACTGGCATAAAAACAGTCACATTGATCAATGGAATAGAATTGAGAATCCAGAAATCAATCCATACACCTACAGCAATCTGATCTTTGACAAAGTCACCAAGTCTACACACTGGTGAAGAGACTGCCTCTTCAGCAAATGGTGCTGGATATTCATATGCAGGAGGAGGAACCTAGGACCTTACCTCTCACCATCTACAAAAATCAACTCAAAAAGAATTAAAGAATTAAATATACATCCTGAAGCAATAAAACTTCTTAAAGAAAACCTAGAAGAAACACTCCAGGATGTAGGATGGGGTACAGACTTCATTAATATGACCCCAAAAGCACAGGCCACAAGAGGAAAAATAAACACATGGGATTATATCAAACTAAAAAGCTTCTGCACAGCAAAAGAAACACTTAACAGAGTGTATAGACAACCAACAGAGTGGGAGAAAATATTTTCAAAGTATACATCTGACAAAGGACTAATATCCAGAATATACAAGAAACACAAACAACTTTACACCAGAAAATCAAGTTACCCAATTAAAAATTGGGCAAATGTGCTGAACAGTCATTTCTCATAGGAAAATATATGAATGGTGAACAGACACATGTAAAAATGCTCAGCATCACTCAGCAGTCAGAAAATGCAAATCCAAACCAATTTGAGATACCATCTCACTACAGTTCAGATGGCTTATACCCAAAAGACTGAGAATGTTAAATGCTGGCTAGGTTGCAGAGAAATGGAACCCTCTTACATTGTTGGTGGGACTGCAAAATGGTGCAACCTTTATTGAAAATGGTATGGAGTTTCCTCAAACAATTACTGATAGATCTACCATAAGACCCAACTATTCAACTGCTTGGAATATACCCAGAGGAATGGAAATCATTACATCAAAGGGATACCTGTTCTCCAGTGTTTATTTCAGTAGTATTTACAATAGCCAAGAGTTAGAAGCAGTCCAAATGTCCATCATCAGATGAGTAGTTATGGAAACTGTGGTATATCTACACAATGGAATACTATTCTACCATAACAAAGAATGAAATACTACCATTCACAGCAACATAGATTGACTTAGAAAAAATTATATTAAGTGAAATTAGTTCAGCACAGAAAGAGAAATAGCACATGTTCTCATTTATTTGTGAGAACTATAAATAAATAAATAAATAAATAAATAAATAAATAAATAAATAAACGTACAAACAAATGGTGGTGGGTGGAGTAGTGGGGAAGAAGACAAAACAATCACAACAATTCTTTGAATTTTTTAAGAGAACAGATATGATGTTAATGGGGGAGAGGTGGAAGAGGCAGGGAGGAAAGAGGAATTGGTAAAGGGACATGAAAATCAACTACATTGTATACCGATAAATTTAAACAAAAAAAAGAGAGAAGAGAACTGAAGTTACCAGAGGTTGGAAAGAGGGAGGCGGAGGAGGGTAAAGGAGGAATTGGTAAAGGAATATGAAAAACAATTACACTGTATAATGTTGAATGTACTAATTTTCTTGATTTGAGCATCACATATCAGAACTGATATTCAACTTTGTACCTCACAGATATGTATAATCATCTATGTTACAATGAAAAATAAATTAAATTTATTTTTTAAATGAAGAAGTAAATAAATAATATCATAGGAAATAAATATTTCCCTGTTAAAATATAGACTACTCACCTGATATACTTGAGTTTATTCAAAGAATAAAGGCACTTAATGGTTAACTTTATTCTTCCAGGCCATACATATTTTAACAAAGAACATTACATTCTCCTTTTTTTCTCCTTATCTGGTTGCAGACCTCTGGGCTGGGAAACATAACTAGAAATATATGATAATAATAGGATCAAGACTTAAGTTGTCCTAATCTTTTTATTGGTTGCTCAGCATTATCCATTCACTCCTAGGTTTGTATTGGATGGGAATTATATATACTTAAGCATCATATTAGAAAAATTTCCACTATTGATTAATTTTTATTTTCAGGTAGATTAAAAATGACAGTAATCAATTCTAAATATTCTGTATAATTTGGCTCCATAAGTTTTACTTTAAATTTAAGAAAGAAAATTATACTGTAGGCTGCATGTATAAAAGTTGCATCAGTTATGGACTTCCATCTCAGCAGAAGATTACCTTAAAAATCTTTTTAAAATCCTTAAAAACGATTCCCTGTGAAAGTTCAGTATTTTTTCCTGCATTTTAGCACTTTAGTAGATAATGAAAAACAAACATTTTGTGACATTTTCTATTAATAATATTTAAATGATAGAAATAAAGCAAAATTTCCGTTCAAAATTTGTTCAAGAACAGTTGCAACTCTTTTACTTCTACTATTCATTCCAGGAATACCAAAACTCCAAAAACACTGAGAAAAGATAAATCCTTTAGTTTTATTTTTTATGGCATATTACTTTATTCTTCATTCTACACAATGGTTTTGTAATATTGAAGCATTTCAATAATGAAGAAGGAGAATGAAATTCTTCTTCAGAAACTTTTTATCACTCTATGATAAAAATAGATGAATATTTGGGAATATAAAATTTTATAAAATCACTTTCTTTTTTTTTTTTTGTCTTTTTTTTTTTTTCGTGTCCGGCAACGGATCGCAACCCTCAGTCTCACACCCGTACCAGACCGGGATCGGCAACGGGATCGCAACCCTTGGTGTTGCTCCCACACCTCGCTCAGCCAGTGAGCGGGAACTGGTCTGTATGTGGGATCCGAACCCTCGGCGGGAGTGCCACTGCACTCCCAATTGGCGCACTGTAGCAGTGCGCCACCGGGCCGGCCCTAAAATCACTTTCTATGTTGATAACTTAGATTAAAAGCTCTAGAGAGGAAGATTTGATTAACTATGATATACTTACATCAACAATGTGATTAGTATGAATGACCAATAAAATATTTTTTAAATTTCACAATAAATATCTTAGGGTGTTAAAAGTTAAATTTATGTTTAATAAAAACACTATGCACCAGTCACTTACTAGTCCATTAATATATCTTTTTCACAGACTCTCTAAAAAATTATGTTTTTTTTTTTTTTTTTTTTTTTTTTTGCAATTAAGGGAACTGAGGTTCAGATAAAATAAAGAGTAGAACAATGAACAAACAGATGGTAAAACACTATGTGTATTGCAAAACCTGAGTTTCTGACTTCTGGTATACTCAAATCTGCATATGTTTATTTAAATGGATAGTCAGCTTCTCTTCCTTCCCAGAAGTTTAAGTTTGTCGTAATTTGTGGGTGCCATATATACATACATATGTAAGAAAATAAATTATTCTCCCTATCGGAAAATAATATATTTGTCAGGGGATTAAATAAGAACAGAGAGATTTTAACTTTGATTGTCTTGTGACTTGGTATGTAACCTTGAGAAAGGCCCTATTGTTGATGTATGCCTCAGTTTCCTTATTTCTCTTTGTATCCTTTAGATATCTACTACAATGATGCTGTAAAACAAATCCTAAAACTCAATGGCTTACAACAATAATCATTCATTTTTTTCTCAGTAACAGGTTTCCAGTCAACCAAAGGAGCTTTGTTTCAGGTTGTGATTTGGGTCTAGGTTTCCTTCACATGTCTTTCATTCAGAATGTAGCTCTTACTTTTGTGGTGCATTCACAGAAGGACAAGAGTCCAAGCTAAACCACACCAATACACTTAAAGCTTCCACTTGCATCATATCTGCTACCTAGTCATTGTCCAAAGCTAGTTATGTAGTAAAGCTCAAAGTAAATGGGGCAAAAAGGAAAAATCCACCTATTCTATTAAAAAGCAGTACTAGGTTTCATGGCAAAAGAAATGTGTAGAGAATTCATTTAGAGGAAGGGAGTGAAAAATTAGGAACAATAATTAAGTTTACTCTGTTCTTCAGCCACTGGATATGTAGTTATGCTTTGATGTATGAAACTGTTACAATCAACTTTATTTCAAGGGACTGTGTATTTACATGTAGTTTAGAAACGATGTGCATGGGTAAGGATCCTTTAGTAGAACTATGGTATATTATTTACATGCTAATAAAAATTCACATCAGAAAATACATTTGCTTTTAAATGATTAAATTTTAAATACATACTATGGGGCTTTGGTAGCATTAATTATTCATTTCATTGACATTGTCTTTTTATTTACATGATTTCAAGAAATAGAAATCTTACAGAAGCCAAGCAACTGTATGAGTAGACATAGGATTTTTAATTTAGTTTTACATATTTCCTTTGCTAAATAGGGCATGCATTTTACTGGAAAGTGCACCAAGCACAGCTCTCCCTATTGGTACCAAGTGGGTAAGCAATTTGTTTTTAATCCTGTCTAGATACTGCTTGGGCATTCCTGTACATTTCAACTCTGATCCTCTAAAGGTCATCTGTAATGTCGTGATTACATGGATGAACTGCAAAAAGATCATCTCATTCAATTGTCAAGTTAAGGGCACAGTAATCTGTACAAAGAAAAATTCTGCAATTGAGAATGAAATAGGCTGGTGATTTCCAATGAATTTTGACACTTTAAAAGGAATACAAATACGCCACTTAAATTCTGCCCACAAAAATTTCCTAAGTGGTGATTCTCTGATTTGTTGACAATTTCAGTAGAATGGTGAGATTCAAGATGATTTCAGGGATAGAAATATTTTTGCACACGTATGGTTACTACTGGCAAAGCTGGAAAGTGCTGAGAGATAATATCACACCTTTTATGGGAGCTGATAGAGTTGAGTTTTGTATAGCATATTTTTAGTACTCTACTGCAAAAAATAAATAAACAAAACAAAAACAAAAACACAAAACAACTTGCCTGTTACAAGCTTTTACCAAGAGTACTGTATTTTTTGGCCAAAAACACCATAACTTCCCTCAGTGTTTCCTTCCATGCAATAATAATCAGATTAATTTTGACAGTAACCCACTGTTTTTTTAATGATAGGTGCAAGCGGTTGTGTTTGGAAAGGCCCAAATCCAAGATGAACAGTATTCTATCTCCCGGTATATAGGGCTTTCTACTCCATGCCCTTTTTACTCATCCTTTATCTGAAATGTCAACAAAGGTCTCACACTTCTAAACATCATATTGCTTTTGGTATCCCAATGCCCGTTCTCATGTATGTGACTTCACAGACAAACCTAACACCTAAGTTCCTCTCAGAATCTTGAGGGCAGTTAATACCACTATGCCTTTTATCCTCTTCTCATTATTTGCTAGCACTTACTGAGAATTTTCTAGGTTAGCTAAGTGCTGTACATAAATCAAGTCATATCTGTATCTACTAATTAACTGACTTGTGCTTCATTTTCTTCTGAAAATTGGAAATAATTATACTGCCCATCTCCTGGGGTTGTTTTAAAAATTAAATAGAATGATAGATGTAAAATGCTTAGAAAAAAAGTGCCTGGAAGATAGTAACAGTGAATAAAATGATGCATTTTCATTTATCCATTTAACAAATATAAAACAAGTATTTACTATATGCCCAAGCACTATTATAAGCACTGAGAACTCAGTTTTGAACAAGACAGTCAAGAATTCCATTTTCATGGAGTTGACACTTCACTGAGAGATTATGAACAATAAACAGAAAAATAAACAAGATAGGTACTAGTAATGAAGCCATTTTATAAATGAGGAAATTGAATCTAAGAGAAGATACATAAGATGCTCAAGATCAAAAAGGTAAAAGGTGATAGAGCCCAGATTAGAGCCTAGGATTATAGTACCCCCAAACCCAGGCTTTAAACCTGCAGTCCTCCTAATGCTTTTATGCTCACTATGTTGTCTGAAACATTTTCCCACTGCAGCCTTCCTAGTTTACCCTTCCTACTCCATTCTTTAAAATCACTCTAATGTGTCTTTACCTTCACTGAAACTTGATTTTCCTTGGAAGTGACTGCATTAGTTATAACAGCAGTTCATAAACTTCACTGCATATTGGAATCACTTTGGGGTATTTAATGTAATATTGATGCCTGGGTTGCCTACAGAGATTCTGCTTTAATTGTTCTTGGGTGTGGACCAAATGATTCCAATGTGCAGCCTTTTAGAATGATGTTTGCTAATACTTCTACTCTGTGTATATCGAAAAAGGTTATCATGGGGTTGCCTGCTTTTGAACCATACCTTCTTCTTTCTTGGGAAATTTTCCTGGATTTTTTGGAAATTCCTATCACAAGGGATCACTCCTCGTTTTCCTTGATACAAGAGGATTTCTCTCCCAGATGATCACTTGCAACTTTTTTCAAAGCCCCAGGCATCCAAAGTACTTCCAGTTACTTGACGATGGTGTATGTTTCCCTCTAGATAGCCCTGTTAGATAGTCTCTCTACCTCTTCATTTTATTTAAATCTCTATACTGTGATTAAAAAAAATCCTCCTTGTATTTTTCTCCAGTGAGCACCTCATAACTCTGGCTCCACTGCAGCCAAATTTCTGATATGTGTCCTTTCTTTGTATCTATGCTTAATCATCTGCAAGTCGTCTTCACTAGCTGATTCTATCCAGTCCGTGTCTTCATGTGTTACCAAAATATAAAATGCACAACTCGGGATGCAATCCCAATACAATTTTGTTTTGGTCTCACCTTGCCCATTTTATTCAGTGGGATAATGTAATGCTACCCGTGAAAAAGACTCAACCCAAATTCATGCTAGCTCTTTCTCATATCTAGTTCACAGGAAACACTTGATCAGTTCATGCTACCAAAGATTCTAGGCTGATCCTAAAGCAGCCACCTAAATCCTGTGATTACAGATACTTTAAGCTTTCTTAAGCAGGAGTCCTCCATTTCTCATGAATGCAGTCATAAAGCTTTCTACTGTTCATAAGAAAATCTCCTTTTGTAGACCCTTGACACAAGAGAAGAACATGATTAATTACAAATCTTCAAATAAATCTCTTCTTTCTCCACTATTTGACTCATTTTCATAGTGGAATGAAATAGAATGTATTCTGCATTTAAAATGGAAAACATTGTCACATTATTTTCTTCATTGCTTCACCTGAATCCACTAAAATCAATCTTAGCATGACTATAAGTGGTAGAACCAGACATCGTGTGCCTTACGGTGTGAAGGGATGAAGTACTCTTACTTTAAAAAAATTGAACCTAAATCAACCAGCCTCTAGATTTAATTTAGAGTTTTCAGTAAATACATGACATAAAAGAATTAGTTAAATGATACTTCTAGAAAGCACAGAACTGAAAAAATGTAAGAAACTTCATAAAACAAATGACCTTGTTTCTTCAAAAATTCAATGACGAAAGGAAGAGGTGTGGACAGGGAACTCTTATAGAATAAAAGAGACTTAAAGAACAAAAGAGCCAAACACAATAAGCCGATCTTGTTTGGAACCTAATTAAAAAACAAACAAACAAACAAACAAACAAAAAAACTACCTAACTGTAAAAATCATCTTTGAGAGAATGAGAGCATTTGAATATTGTCTGGTTATTACACGGCATTAATAAATTATTGTAAATTTGGATAGGTTTGAAAATAGCATAATTTTCAAGTTAAAGATTAAAATATATTTATTATTTTTACATGTATAATGAAGTATTTTCATGTGGAGACATAATATCTGGAATTTATTTAAAATGTTACACCTCTTAAAATTATGTAGATCAAAATTGGACAATCGTTGATCCTAGGACTAGGTGTAATATATTAGTTTCTCTAACTTTGTGTATACTGAAACATATTATATAAATTTGTATTATCAATTTTTGCCTTCTTAATTTTAGGGTTTTTTAAAATGTGTTATTGTTGAGTTCTGTTGATTCTCTCATAGCTCAGGGATCTGTAGATTTAAAATTCTCCCCATGTGAGTCTGCCCATTGGCTAGATGCAATTACCCATGTAGGGAATGATTCACAGCTGGGTGTTCAGCAGTGGTTACTCCCCAGCTCAGGTGTCACATATTTATCTGAAATTAGACCTACTTAAATCTACAGCACTGGAGGAAGATCTCTGGATTTATTGCTATGCAAATCACCCTACTTTCATTTTCAATGAATTAGGAAAAATTAGACTACAGTTGAGTTATTCTGGCATTGTTGTTTTTAACTTCTAATGACACAGACAGTGCACAAATCATAAGTGTATAAGTGAATTTTTCAGTAGTGCTTAGAAATGAAACTAGCTTAGTCTTTCTTTTTAGAATAGGTACCCTAAAAGAAATTAATTATATTGGTTATCCCAGGCCTGCAAAGATTGCTAAAGCCTAATCAGAATGTGGCATCCCATTTGCATTTTGACTGTATGTTTCAGCATTAGCTCAAAAAGTCACCAGATTTTATGGAGGGTAGACTTTGTCCATTTTCCTATGTGATAACAGGATGCCCTCTTGGAAAGACAAGAAATATTGAAAGTCCAAGGTCCTGACCTATAATAGTAATTTTTTTCCAAGCAGTGTCTAGCAAATTTGCCTCACCATAAGATTCACCTAGAATATTTGTTAAAAATGCAAGCTCTGTGCTTCTCTTCTGGATATCCCTAAAGGTTTTTATTCAGCAGGTTCTGGGTAGGCCACTTATTGTATTTTTAACCAGCTCCCTAGATGATTCTCATAAAAATACAAGTTTGAGAAACATTGCTCTAAACTAACATATTTAACTAGGTATGAAACATGCAGGCATCTTTCAACTGCCACCAGTTCTGCTCCTAAGAGGTGACTTTTGTAGAAGTTTCCATAGTATCAAACTGCAATGAAATAACAGACTCAGGATGAAGTAGTTCTCAATTCTTCATTATTACAGTCACAAGGGAAGCTAAAATAAATGCCAATACATAATACCAAACACCAGAGTGTATGATTTAATTGGTGTGTAGTAGGTCTCGATATTTTTATTTTAAGCCTACTATGTAGTTCTAAAGTGAATCTACATTTGGGAACCATCAAAGTTAAGTGACAAAATAGCCAGTTCCAATTTTAGCTAACGTTGTGCTTCTGAACGAGCATCAGTTAAGCAGCAATCTCACCATTCCATAAGATGTAAAGAAAACAGCTCAAATTTCAATCACATTCTCGCTTGAGATTTATGTGAATTTTCATCTGTGTTGCATGGGATGAGTAGGGTAGGTTTGGATTTAATTTCTTCTTAGTCACCATTGACTAATTTTTCCTTTGGTAACTTTTTTGATAACTTCTCTATGCTCTTCATTTCTGTCTGTCTAGGCATCCAGATCAAATGTGGAATTCAGCCTCTTTCCTCACTTTCCTCAATAAAACTTTATTAAAGTAAAGCAAACTGGACAAGAGGAGGTGAAAGAAGTGGTTTGTTGCCTAATGACATATATAAGAAAAAAATCTTTACTTGAATAGTCCAAAAACACACAGCTGTTTTGCCACATTACCTAGGTATCTTAATTCTTCTCTGTTCCTGGGAGTGGAAAACTAAACATGGAAAACCAAATCTGAAGTTTCTCTGTTGCCTCAACGTAATGAAGATCATCTCAAAACAGCATTCCATGGTATGTAGAAAGTCCAAATATTTTACTAAAATTCCTCAGGTCCAGTGTTCTTGTGGGCACCTCAGACCATAAACTCCATTTCTTTCCTAAATGTGTGTAGGTGATGATGATCTAAAAATGATGATGGTTATTCACACTTTCTCGGTTCTGCATCATTCTGGCTTAGATGTAGAGCTCGGTTCATTTTCTTCATCTACACAAAGACCATCATGCAGCAAAATTTATTGAAATATGATGAAGATGGGGGTATATGCAGAGCCCCAATGCATAAGTAAAAGCAAATAATGGAATATCTATTTTATGGAAAACTCTCCACAGGTTCTCCAACTCAAGCTTCAACCTCCCAAGTTTTGTTGCTTGTAGAACACCTCACACATTGTTCCTGTGATGAATAAGTTTAAACCAAATATACTTTATTATATATATATATGCACACAGTAAACATATATTCATATATAAATTATAAAATTGCTTTGTGGCAAACTTTGTTTTAAATTTTAAAGCTCAAAATTTTCTAAAATGTATAGGTTCCAAAGACTGGAGTGTCATTTTCCTATTAAATACTTGAGTTTCTATAGTTAATATTTAAGAATCCTAGACAAAGTCAAGATTAATGTGTATGAACAAGATGAGGAAAAAAGTTCTTAGATATTAAAATATATATATATTAAATGTACTAAAAAAGTCCAGAGACAAAATTAAGTAAAAACCCCAAGATAGGAGAGTTGACAGAATGGAATGTCAACCAACCAATAAACATATGAAAAGATGTTCAAATATAATAGTTACAGGGGAAATATGAATTAAACTCCAATAAAATGCAATTTAAAAGCACAGTAAAATACTATTTCATATCCATTTTGCTCAGAAAAAAATATTACTGACTTTCATGAAAGATATGAAGAGCACAAATGAGTTAACATGAATTTCGTGAACATAAATTAGGGACCTCAAAAATCCCCTGCTGGATCAACTCTGAGTCAAAATAGAAAAGCCCCTGGATTCAATAGGCACTACACAATTTATTTCTTGCATAGCAATTATCATATATCATAAGTACTTTGTTATTTGTTTCTTTAATTATTGACAGTCTTCTCAAGTATGTAAACCCCATGAAGTCAGAAATCATATCCATTTTGATCATAGCTGTGTTCCTATCACTTAGCAAAGACCTCCACATGGTCACTGCTCAATAAAATTTTTGAATATATAAGGGAACATAAATTAAATCTTTTTAATTTTCATTTTTTATTGGAAATTGACAATTTATAATTGCATATATTCAGGGCTACAAGTCGTTGTTATGATTTATGAATACAATGTGGAATAACTAAATCAGGGTAGTTAATATATCTATCACCTCAAATACTTAACATTTTTTTGTGGTGAGAATATTTAATATTTACTCTCAGCAGTTTTGTAATGTACAATGCCTTATTAACTATATGCATCATGCTGTGCTGTAGGTTTCAAAAATATTGTCTCTATATCCTTTGACCATCATCTCCCCATTCCCCCATACTCCAGCTTCTGTAAACACTATTCGGTTCTCTGCTTCTATGAGTTCAATTCTTTTAGATTCCACATATAAGTAAAAACATGTAGTACATGTCTTTCTGTGCCTGGTTTGTTTTACTTGACATAATGTTCTACAATTCTACCTATGTTGTTGCTATTGAGAGGATTTCCTTCTTTTAAAGTATGTATAGTATTCCCTTGTGTATATATACCACATTTTCTTCATCCATTTATCTACTGATGGACAATTAGGGTGATTCCATAATTTGGCTATTGCGAATAGAGCTGCAATGAACATGGGAGAGCAGACATTTCTTCAACAAACTGATTTCAAGTCTTTTGGGTGATTATCCAGAAGTGGGATGGGTCAATCATATGATAATTATATTTTTTGTTTTTTGAAAAAACTCAGTACAGTTTTCCAAAATAGCTGTACTAATTTACATTTCACAGTATACAAAGATCCTTTTTTTCCTCCACATGCTCAACAAAACTTATTATTATTTATCTTTTCCATAATCGCCATTCTGACAGGTGTGAGATGTTACTTAGTTGTGATTTTAACTTGCATTTTCCTAATAATTAGTGATGTTGAGTATTTTTTAAATATATGTTAGCCATTTGTGTGTCTTCTCCAGAAAAATGTCTACTCAGGTCCCTTGCCCATTATATTTTGATTGAGACATAATGGATTACACATAATTGTGGGTATGGGTTGAATAATACCTATGTACAATATGAGATGAACAAATCAGGATAATTTATATATTCATCATTACAAAATGTAATCATTCTTTTTGACCTTTTACCAATTTTTTGCAAAGCCCCCTCCTCCAACCGCTTTCCCAACTCTAGTTACCACAGTTCTGTTCTGTCCTTCTTAAAGTTCAGTGAAATATTGTGATTGGTGTATCTTTCTTTCTTTCTTTTTATTTAATTGTTTATATTTTATAGCTTCCACTTATGAGTAAGGAACTGCAGTATTTCTCTTTCAGTGTCTGGCTTATTTCACCTAATATAATTTTCTCAGAATTCATCCACATTACTGCAAATGGCAGAATTTCATTCTTTTCATGACTGAGTAGTATTCCATTATGTATACATACCACATTTTCCTTATCCAGTCATCCGTCAATTGACATGTAGTTCGGCTCCAAGTCTTGGCTATTGAAAAAAAGATGCAATAAACATGGGAGCGCAGGTATCCCTTCAACTTGACGATTTCCACTTATTTGGGTATATACACAGCAGTGGGATTGCTGGATGGCATGACCATTCTAACTGTAGTTTTTTGAGGATACTCCATGCTATTTTCCATGATGGCTGCACTAATTTACAATCCTATCAACAGTGTACGAGGGTTCCCCTTTCTCTGCAACCTCACCAGCATTTGTTATTCTCTGTCTTTTTGATAATAGCTAGTCCAACTGGGGTGAGATGATATCTTGATGTGGTTTTGATTTGCATTTCCCTGATGCTTGTTGATGGTGAGAATTTATTAACGTGTCTGTTGGCCATTTGTATATATTCCTTTGCTGAATGCCTATTCAGCTCCTTTTTTTGTTTGATATAATCCAATTTGTTTATTTTTTTCTGTTGTTGTGTGTGCTCTGGGTGTGATATTGGTAAAGTCTTTGACCAATCCTACTTCCTGAAGTGTTTCCTCTAAGTTTTCTTTTAGAAGTTTCACAGTTTCAGGTCTTATGTTTAAGTCTTTAATCCATTTTGAGTTGATTTTGGTATATAGCAAGAGGTACAGGTCTAGTTTCACTCTTCTGCCTTTCGATGTCCAGTTTTCCCAGCACCATTTATTGAAGGGGCACTCTTTTCCCCACTCTATGTTCTAGGTGCCTTTGTCAAAGATCAGCTAACTGTAAGAAAATAGGTTGACTAACGGGTTCTGTATTTGCCAACAAGATTGAAAACCTGGAGGAAATGGATAAATTTCTGGACACTTACAAACCGCCAAGACTGAACCAAGAAGAAATAGAGAACCTGAACAGGCCAATAATGAGCAGTGTGATTGAAGCAGTAATCAGCAGTCTCCCAACATAGAAAAGCCCATGATCAGATGGCTTTACTGCTGAATTGTACCAAATCTTTAGAGAGGACTCAATACCTAGAACATTCTAAATTTTTAATAAGTGTTTCTTGAATAAATGCAGTGCATTTACTTAACACATTAAGAGCTGAATAGCCTTTAACACATACAAAGTCCCAAGTCAAGGTTGTTTATAATTGGATATATTTATTTTTCTGGGGCTTTTCTTTATTTACTTCAAATAGTATGCATCAATCCAAGATTTCATCAGGGTCACACCATACTGTAAAATAATAATTTAATGTTTAATTTATACTTTGTTTTTCTTAGAAGCAATTAAAACCATCTAGAGTAATTCACTGTCTTTCAATAGTTTTGCAGGCTCCCTTATTAATTTTATTAAGCTAATATTTTGAATGGTAAATTTTGTTGGTTTTCTTTCCCCACATACAATTTGTTCATGTTTTGCATTTGATAGAGTCTCATTTTGAGTGAAACTTTGTTCTACTTTTTCTCTTGTTCTTTATAGAGCATTTGTAGTTGCCATCTTAGAACCTCCTAAGGAATCTTCCTTCATACGGATGATTCAGTGTTACTGCCCCTGAAGGAATGGTGGGTAACACAGATTTAGTCACATAGCCATAGGAAAATGTTGCCAGTTTCTGGTGTTAAGGTTACATATACATTCCCTCCCAAGCCTTACACTAACTCATTAACCAACATTATATTATAAAATATTTCAATCATGCAGCAATTTTGAGAGAATTTTACAGTAAATACTCATATAACCAACATCAATGAACATTTTCCTATAGTTGCTTTATCACGTATCTCTTTATCCATCCATCCCTCAACCCACTCATTAAGCCATCTTATTTTTTTGTAGGCACTTTAAAGTAAATTGCACACAACAGTACATGTCAGTCCTAAACATTTCAGCCTGCAAATCATAAACTAGAAATCAATTTTTGTTTATATTCTTTTAAATTTTTTTCTAAAATTTGAGATAGTTTACTTAAAATTGATGTGTAAAATTTTTCAACACATGGTTTGATGAGTTTTGACAAATAACCCAAACTCCTATCACAATATAGAATATTGTCATCACCCCAGAAAAATCTTCTTATGCTCCTTTCAGTCAGTTCTCACCCCTATTTTTCATCTCAGAGGTTACCACTATTCTGACTTTTTTCTAGCATGAATTAGTTT
Organism: Galeopterus variegatus; assembly: GCF_000696425.1. Taxonomy (NCBI): domain Eukaryota; kingdom Metazoa; phylum Chordata; class Mammalia; order Dermoptera; family Cynocephalidae; genus Galeopterus; species Galeopterus variegatus. The sequence goes on from NW_007727412.1 coordinate 297,415, forward strand.
ATCTCTGCTTGTTCCAGAAATTCCCATGAATGGAATTATACACCATGTACTCCTTAGGGTAAGTCTTCTTTCACTTAGCATAATGTTTTTGACATTCATCCATGTTATTCTGTGTGCAAGTAGCTTCCCACTTTGTAATGCTAAGAAGTATTCCATTATATGAATATACTGCAGTTTGTGTATTTATTCTCCTATTGGCCAACATCTGAGCTGTGTTTCCAGTTTTGGCTACTATGAATAAAGCTCTATGAATATTATTGCATGATGTTTTTTGTAAACATATACGTTTGCATATGTTTTGCTTAAATACCTAGAAGTATACATGCTGGTTGCACTGTAGGTATATTTATAGATTTATATGAAACTGCCTAACCTTTCTTTCTAAGGTACTTGTGTCATTTCACACACATATTCAGCAATGTATGAGAGTTCTAGCTGTTTCACATCCTTGCCAACATTTGGTGTTAACATATTAATTTAATTGTTCTGATGGGTGTAGTGGTATCTCATTGTGATGTTAATTTTTATTTGCCAGATGACTAATGATTTTGAGCTTTTTTCTTCTGCTTTTTGGCCATTCGTGAAATAAATAACATTTGTTTATTAGGAATTCTTCTTGTAAAGAGATGGTTTCAACTTGCTAATACATTGCTAAAGTTTTTTTTTTTTTTTTTTTTTTTTTTGCCAACATTTGGTGTTAACATATTAATTTAATTGTTCTGATGGGTGTAGTGGTATCTCATTGTGATGTTAATTTTTATTTGCCAGATGACTAATGATTTTGAGCTTTTTTCTTCTGCTTTTTGGCCATTCGTGAAATAAATAACATTTGTTTATTAGGAATTCTTCTTGTAAAGAGATGGTTTCAACTTGCTAATACATTGCTAAAGTTTTTTTTTTTTTTTTTTATTATTGTCTTTGTTTTGATCCATTTATGTGGAACACGTTTTGACACCAATATCCCACAAAATGTAAATGCACAGTCATCAGTTCTTGCTTCCAAACTCATAGACAAGCAAATACATGTCTCAAGCTTAGTATCTTTGTTTTGTTATTGGTCCATGAAGACATTTATCTTTACTTTGAGTCTGCTACTTTAATTTCTAGTTTTGTTTTATCTATTTTTTGATGTGTTTGAAGTATTAGGAATGCATCCGAATGTTATCTTTTTGTGTCATCTTGACCAGAATTGACACTTTTAACAAGGTATAATTAATTTTTGGTGTGATAGCAACCTACTTTGTCTTGGCTAGTGTTTTATAAGATGTAAAGGTTCTTTTGATGGTAGGACACAAAACAAAGACACTTGAAAGGCGGAACTCTTTATTACAGCTTCAAATGAGAGAAGGATACTAGGCAGAGTCACACAGAGGATTGCACCATGAGATACAGTAACAGCAAGCTGGAGCTGCAGGGGGTAGCTTTTTTATGGCAAGAAGGGTGGGGTTAGGTAGATTTCACAGACTCCCTGTGAATTGTTTAATTTGAGTAAGTTCCAGGACTCCAGGGCATGGGGTCTGACCTAGCCACAGGGTGATTGAGGCTGGTGTATTATGACCCAAACTGTAAAAGTTGATAAGGAAAGTGATTAAAGTGTGGACTTTTCAGCTGCTCACTAAGGGCATCTGATTGGCCTCTAGCCAGGACCTCAAAAGTGGGACAAGAAAGCATTTTTAAAAACCTATATTACAGTAAAGCTAACTAGTGTTCATACTAGGTCACCATTCCTGACTGATTTCCTAAACCTTTTCATGACATTGTTTGAAGATGAATGATGCAAGTTATTGAACTTAGATTTGACGTATAAAATTAAACCTGTAAATAGATAAATTACAGTACATTAAAATAAAGAAAAATTATGTGCTTCAAAGGACATAACAGAGTAAAAGACAATCTATGAAATGGAAGAAAATATTTGAAAATCTGATAAGGAATTAATATCCAGAGTATATGAAGAACCCCTGCAACTTAATAACAAAAAGGCAAACAACCCAATTAAAAACATGAGCAAAGAACTTGGAAAGACCTTTCTCTGAAGATATACAAATGGACAACAAGCACGTGAAAAGACGTTCAATATCTCTAATCATTAGGGGAATTCAAATCAAAACTACAATGAGATACATACTTACTCCCCATTGGTAGTATGGCTACTATCAATAGAGAATTACTCAGCTGCCTTGCTCTGCAGCTCCGAGGCAAAACCACTCAGGTAAAACCACCCAGGATAGGTGCTAAATCAAATCTAGGTCATAGGTGGGGCAGTTCACCAAGCCACGGACACTTTTTCGCCCTTGATCTATAAGTTGCACACACTACAGCCTTGGAAATTCAGCATACAGTTGCAATGGTCCTTAACCTTATTGCCATAGTGGCCCCTTGAATAAAATTGTACCGTCTTAAATTAAAAAAAAAAATAAAGAAAAGAAAAGATAAGTGTTGGTGAGGCTGTGGAGAAATTAGAACCCTTGTGCACTGTTGGTGGGAATGTAAAATGATGCAGTAACTATGGAAAACAGTATGGGGGGTATCTTAAAAAATTAAAAATAGAATTATTATATGATTCAGCAATTCCACTTCTGGGTATATACCTCCAAAATTTGAAAGCAGACTCCTAAAGAGAGTTTATACCAATGTTCATAGCATCATTATTCACAACAGTCCAAATGTGAGAGCAACACAAGTGTCCATTGATAGATAAATGGATAGACAAAATGCAGTATATACATACAGAGGAATATTGTTAGCCTTAAAAAGTACAGAAATTCTGATACATGCTGTAGCATGGATGGATCTTGAAGTCATTATGCTAAGTGAAATAAACCAATCCAGAATGACAAATACTGTATAATTTGACTTTATGAGATACCTTAGTAGTAAAATTCATAGAGACAAAAAAGTAAATGGTGGTTTCCAGGGACTGGGTAGGCAAGAGGAAATTAAGAGTTATTGTTTAATGGGTTTACAGCTTCTGTTTTGCAAGATAAAGTGAGTTCTAAAGATTGGTTACACAATAATGTGAATGTACTTAATACTACTAAACTATACATTTAAAAATAGTTGATAGTAAATCTTATGTTCTTTATATTTTACAATAATTTTAAAAATATTTTTAAAACTGGCATTGTCTCTAGTGCCAGGAAATTATTAAGATAGTTATATTTTAACTATTATATAGCATAAATAAATATATCATTGTAAGTCTGGTTATACTGTAGAAACAGCATATTCACTCCTGGTAAGAGGCTTGTTCATTCCATAAGCCTTCTGTCACCAGTTAAAAAACAAAATGACATTATGTATACAGGAACCTTAAGGAAAGCAGAAGAAAAATGTTAAGGCAATATTCATGAAGTCCAACATTCCTAACAGGCAAAGTGATTTTCAAAATCATGTTGAAACTAGTAAATTTTGAACATTTTCTGCTCTTTTACATCACTTGAAAATGTGGTGGTTTTATATATATAACAACACATTTCTTTACATATGGCCACTGCTATTACCTTGGTCCTAATATGTTTGCTCATATCTTGCTTCCTAGAGAGAGGAATTTTAGTTAAATTTGGTATCCATGGAATTCTTAATTATATTTTTGCTAAATTTGGACAAATAATTAGATAGGTAAATATAGAATCCAAAATATTTTGAAAATATTTATATTATAAAATCCACTAAATAATGTAAAATGTGGATTGATTATAAGAGAACAAAACATAATCAACAGAATATATTGATCAGCAAAATTTTATAACAGTGGTTCCCATCTGGGACCAATTTTGTTCCTAGGGCACATCTGGCAATGTCTGGAAACATTTTTGGTTTTCAAACTGTTTGGTGAGAGGTGGAGTGACAGTGGTTACTGGCATCTCTGGTAGGCAGAAGCCAATGACATTGCTTAATATGGTACAGTGAAACAGACAGTTCCTCAACAACAAATAATCATTTGGCCTAAAATGCTACTTAGTGCCAAGGTTCAGAAACCTTGCTCCAGGGAAATTTCCCATTACAATATATAAAGGCCAATATATGACTGTACTTCCAAAAGTTAGTGAAAAAGTAGAATGAAAAGATAATATGAATCTTCCCATGAACTTCTTTTTTAAATTTATTTATTTATTTTTTTCTCTTAATTTTATTTTGTCAATATACAATGAGGTTGATTATTGTGGCCCATTACAGAAACCCCCCTCCCTCCTCCCTCTCCCCCCTCCCACCCAACAATGTCCTTTCTATTTGCCTGTCATATCAACTTCAAGGAGTTGTAGTTGTTAAGTCTTCTTC
>NW_007727412.1:301730-323384 GCF_000696425.1 Galeopterus variegatus
TTTTTTTGTGTGTGCGTGTGAATTTATTTATTTATTTTTAGCTCCCACCAATAAGTGAGAACATGTGGTATTTCTCTTTCTGTGCCTGACTTGTTTCACTTAATATAATTCTCTCAAGGTCCATCCATGTCGTAGCAAATGGCAGTATTTCATTTGATTTTATAGCTGAGTAGTATTCCATTGTGTAGATGTACCACAATTTCTATATCCACTCATCTGATGATGGACATTTGGGCTGGTTCCAACTCTTGGCTATTGTAAAGAGCGCTGCAATGAACATTGGGGAACAGGTATACCTTCAACCATGAACTTCTTGTGATGGACATTTGGGCTGGTTCCAACTCTTGGCTATTGTAAAGAGCGCTGCAATGAACATTGGGGAACAGGTATACCTTCGACCATGAACTTCTTGATGAACCCTTTTATGTAATCCAAAATAAAAGTACTGTAGCATAACTTGGAAACCACCTCTGGATACTACTGTGTTGCATTTGGATGAGTTCAGATTTCTGTGGACTCAAAACAAGACATAATGAACAATCTCTTCTACTGGCACAATCACAAGGAAATCTGACTTGTGATCCTGAGTTTTAACAGCACAATGAACCCACCAGAAGGAATCATGATATTTCTAGTCTACTCAGTCTCCTAAGCATGTTCTTCCATGCTGTACACAACAGCCAAACTCCAGCATATTCCAATGTCCTGACTCAAACATTTAAATGCCTTTGAGAATGGTGGCATCAACTTGATAACCAGGAAGGTAGCAGATCTCTCTGGAGATCCACAATGGCTTCTTGGACATTGACAGATGTGTCACAAAGATCTGTGAGTTCTCCAACTAAAAACTTGACTTCCCTGTCCTGGTTACTGTAACCAACTTAACAGAAGCAATTGATGAGATGTTTTCATTTTCATATATCATTGCCATAAAAATATCCTGAGTTTTTCCTGAGTTCTATCCTTACGGTGTTCTGTAGATCAGAACTGAAGGTAGCAACATTTCAACAGGCATAAAGTCTGAGGCTCTGTGCAGAATAAAGGGACCGTTATACCCTACCATGTCAGTATCATGGCTGTGTGCTCATACCTGGGTTCTTCTTACCTCCTCCTCTTGGAGCGCAGCAACAAAAACCTACTTCTACATGTGTAGCTCAGAGTCTGCCAGAACGGTGTACTGTATGCACTGAAAGAAGAGTGAGGGGTTTTGAAAGGAAGGACTGTGACCTGCTGTTTTAAAAAAGCTGGACTTCTTTTTATAAAGCACATGCAATTATTATAGCAAAGTATACTGAATGGAATTAGACACATCATGTATTTTGAATCTTCCAATAAATAACGCACCTTTAAAATGAAAAGGAAAAAAAAAAACTATTAAATGTGTCACCTCTCTGTGACAACACACACTTTGGAACATAGCTGATCATGAGGCCATTTCCTAAATCTCAATTATTAGCTTCCCCCAAATCCATTCGTTTTCCAGAAAACTATATATTTAAACACTAGTTCCATGATCTTGGGAAAATCAAGATTAGCTTTCTGGTTCTCAGTTTTATCATTTCTAAAATGTGAAAAAGGAAGGACATTAAAAACATTGGGATCCTACAGTATAGCATTTTTCCCCACTTATCTCACTCTAATTCCTACAACAAATAATAATACTTATAAATATATCTAATTACCTAGATTATAATCCCCCAAAGACCTTGGATTAACATCCTTTTATTTTTAAATTCTTCAACATCCATCACAGTGCCTGGCACAATATATGCCAAGATATTTGTATAATTATCAAAAGCTTGTAGCAAATTAAAGATTAATTTTCTAGAATAATTGTATAAATTTGGAGAATATACACACGTACACACACAGGGATATAGCAAGATTTAAATTCAAGATGACAATAAGAAAGTAAACAGAAATAAGATGAAAAGTGAAGATTTTACCTCAGTAGGCAAAGTTTTAGTTTAGGAGTAGGCAGAGTATGACATGGTGAAACTAGCCTGAATTGACCTATACATTGCTGCAAATGTTTTGTTTCCTCTTCTCAGTGATCTACTGCTTGGACCTGTGTCTCTAACACTGGTTCCCATTCTTCATCCTTTGCTTTCCCTTCTGAGTATATCTGTTGAACTCTGAAAAATTTTAACAGTCTACTTTTTACCCACTCCTCTATATGTGAGGTCCCATTCACTGTCATTGTCTTGTCCTTACCATTAGGCAGCCCAGATCTCTTTTGGAGCTTAACATTCAAGCATCTTAATATAGCATATAAGAACACTGTGCTAACCTTTTCCCAACCAATTTTCTTTTCCTTCTAGATTATTTCACATCTTATTTATTTCACCCAATCACTTCAACTAGACACCTGAGGCTCATCTCTCTTTTTTTCATCATTATTAAAGTTTTATTGACAAATGAAAATTGTACATATTTGAGGTGTACAATTTGATGGTTTTATATACTTTTACTGTACACATTGTGAAATAATTACAACAATCATATCATTTAACAAAATTCAACACTCTTATGTTTAAAAACTCTCAACAAAGAAGAAATGGAAGAAAATTACCTCAATATGATAAAGGCCACAGTTAACATCATATTAAATGGTGAAAAACTGAGATCACAAACAAGGCAAGTGTGCCTGCTCTCACCACTTCTATTCAACACAATACTGGAAGTCCTAGCCAGAGGAATTAGACAAGAAAATAATAGAAAAGGCATCCAAATTGGAAAGAAAGATGGAACTCATCTCTAAATCTCTTTTCTTTCAACCCTGACATCATATCTGTTATAATATCCTGTCTGTAACTTTACCCTCTAAATATTTTTTTTAATATTCCCCCTTTATTCATCCTCATAACAACTCTTTTATTTCAGGTTTCAATCTAACACTTCACTGTTACAACTTCCTAAGTATGCTTGTTGGATGAATGATCATTAATTAACACCCCCCCACCTCAAACTGCATAAACCTACCCTGCAAAAAGCCACCAACATGATCTATTTATAAAGCAATAATCCAAATAATTTGGATGCTTAAAATGCTTCCATGGTTCCTAGTTACTTATAGAATAGGTTCCAAAATTTCTAAAATTCCATATGACCTCACTCTACTTCCCTTTCTATCCCTATCACTGGCCATTCCCTATTTCAAACTCCAGTACTCCCAAATGGCCATTGTTTTCTTCACACAGTATGTAATTTTGCTTTCAAAGGTTTTTACTACACTTCGGTAATGACCAAGAATATCCTCTTTCTGGTCTCTCCATCATCACTTCTCTATTTTCATTGCAATAGCCAATGCCTACTAATACCATGACTCAGTATACAGGTTATTTCCTGCCTGAATTCCTAATCTTAAATAGTTTTATATTCTCCTTCTAGGCATCCAATAATACCAAGTGCACATTTCTACTACTGCATTTACTATATTGTTGTATTATTTATCTTTCTATCTTTAGTGATTATCAAAATAAATTATAATTTCCACTTAATGCTTTTTGACTGTGTAAATCTTTAAGTTAATGAAAAAAGAAAAAAGATAGAGAAAAGGAAAAAAGGAAGGAAAAAAAGAAGGAAGGAGGGAATTCTTATGTAGGCTATTTTTGACATTTGAGTCTCTTTCTCATTTATACGTTTTCTTTTCATTCTTAGATTCTACCATCTGGGGGAGGAAGGTGGAAATTCTAACAATGGATTGATATTTTGCTTTTTGTCGCACAAATACCTCATGTGTCAATATGCCAGAGATCCTCATATCAAACTAGATGATTTGTTACAAGCCTTATATGTAGTAGTTCTCTTTCCAGTGTTAAATATTTGTATTCGAAATACTGATTTCTAAGATGAATACTTTCCCAGCTATAACTTTTCTCTGGTTCCTTAATTGAAAAGCAGTAAGACATTTTATGGAAGGCAAATTTGCTTCTTAAATTTATTGTCCAGCTATATCCCACTTTAACTTGCAAATTGGGCACTGTATTTGCAAGGAGAGATTTTTCTGATCCTCACACTTTGTAGCCAGGTCTTCTTTTACTCAGGAGGCAATAGAGTGGTCCCCTACAGCCAGAGAGAGGAAAAGTTTAATGCTCAGATCTTCTGTTTCACATCCCAAGCCAGCATTGTTACAAAATGTGCAGTCTCACAGCTTATTTATTGCCAGCCATTGCTTTTATTATGCCTTTTTCTATCTTCACAGACAAGTATAAATATAAATAAAACAGCAGATAAAGAGAATGTAAAACAGCATGGCAAAGATAATTCAAATGAAAAAAAAATGAAATAAGGAATTCTGAAAGTAGAAATTGGACATAAATGTCATTTCTATATTTTGAAGAATCAAATTATGCATTCTCTTTTTATACTAGATATAATATAAAATTATAAACTGGGTTTAAATCCACAAAAGCAATAAAAGTTAAACATCAAGTTTGACAGTCTCATTATATAGTATACATTTGCCCATCCTCACGATTGCTTCAGAGATGACCAAAGACAATGTATTCCTACCAACCATGAAAATTTCTGGTCTCCAGCCAGTTCTCCAGAGCTTTTATATTCCACAATCTGTTTGAGAAATACAAGAAATTAAGCTTCACAAACTGAAAACAAAACAAGAACAAAAAAACTATCTCTGAATTTCTGCTGCATAATTTCCAGTAAACTTATTCAAACCAGCTCTCACTTATCCAGATTTCAAAGAACTGTAAGATATCTCTGAAAATCAAAATTTTTCTAAGTATTGTAAACCTTTCTACTTCCAAAATTTATTAGCAACATTTAGAAAGAAATTCATTGACTGTTTATTTTCAGGATTGACTAGTTAACAGTTCCTCAATGAAGGTAGAAGAAGCAATAAAACCACCTCAAGATAAGAAACATAGCTGGGTACATGCATTTCTTAAATTAGGTAACAGCAAACTCTACCACACTTAATGATCTTACTGAGGATTCAGTTTTGTTGAGAACCGGAAGCAATCAGAAATTAGTACACTCTTCTGATTGGAAATTACACATTCCTTACAAAAGTCAATAGACAATGTTGTAGTTGTCTTCACTTCAGCACCTTATCCCAATATTTATTTCTATGAAGAGATACATTCTTTCTCTCCAACCGTAATAAAACCCACTCATACTCTAAAATCAACTTGGATCTCAACACCCTGAATGAAGTGGTCTTTTCTTACATAAAGCTTCATATCTCTGTCATGTACCATCCATCCATCTGTCCGTCTATTAATTAAATTAATGTTACTATATTCAACACTAACTTGCTGTGTAGCAAGACGGGAGACAGCAATCTTTTGAGGCAAAGTGCCAGATAGTAAATATTTTAGGCTTTGCTGGCCATATAATCTTTGTCACAGCCTTCAACTTTGTCATCATAGTATAAAATCAGTCACAGATAATGTGCAATTCAATACTGATGACTCAGTTACAATAAAACTTTTCTTATGAAAATAGGTAGTGGGCTGGGTTTGGCCTGCGAGAGGTAATTTGCTGAGCACTGAAAAATAAGATTGACACTAAATGGTATATTGTAAGCAAATATAATCACAGTGGTGTAAGTGATAACAGGAAAATTTAAGAAAATAAGAAATAAAGCCAACCTTTTGGAAGTTTGTTACATATTTCAGGCAGAATCACAGAAAAAGGCAGACAGCAAGAGTGAGAGTGAAAGAGTGAGAATGATAAAGCAAAAGAGAGAATGGTTAATATAAGAATATTGCAGTGTTCTCCAAAACTTAAAATTATTATTTATTAAGAAAAGAACATTAACCATTCATTTTTGTTTTAGAAAAAAATAGCCCCAACATATAATGCAGGATTCTATGATAATGAAAATTTTATTTAACCAAGAATAGGACTTTTCAGAAAGAATACACAAACACACACACACACACACACACACACACACAATTGGAAAAGTAATTCATCATCTAAAATAGTTTGGAGGGCAATATTTTCTGTATGGGAGTACTTTGTTCTTAAATCAATTTTCATATAAGGCATTTCAGAAATAATTTTAAAGTCAGAATCCTCTGATTGTATGCAAAAAAATACACAAAATTTGATATGAAATTCTGTTTTAAAAATATTCTGAGTAACTCCAAAATAGTCACAGTCAAATAACATGGGATTATAAAGTTTGATACAGATTTGAACACTATGACAGTATAATATGACCATTAGGAAGACAAAAGAATAAAGTTAAGATATCTTTTATTCTTTATATCATCATTATTTTTATTGAGCCCCTATTATAAGCAGATGTTGGTTGGCAATGAACTATTTAAAAATGTAAGCGATGTTGCGAAACATTATGTCATGTAGATGTTCCAAAGAATAACTCCTGTGAGTGTGAAGATAAATTCAGACCAAGTTTACTAAATACATGAAGAATCTCAGTGGGGAAAATTATCCAGTTCAAAATTAAAGGCTGGGGTTAGGTTTTAGGGATAAGGTTTGAAGTATCCTTTTCCATTCTCTCGGTTTCTGTTAATATTTGTTAGCTACCCTTCTTAGGGTATTAAACTCAATATGTATATATATATATAAATTTTACTTTATTAAATACAATATGTAAAGTGTCTATTATATATTAGGCATGCAATATACTTTATATTGTAATAGGGTAATATCATTTTCCTTATTGTGTATCATGTCTGTCCCTTGTGTCCATTATTGTGTCATTATTTTTTTTAATCTAGAAGTTGTTTCTTCCAATCATCAGTGGAAATACACACCAACTCTATTGGACAGGTACTTTTGAACATTCTTTAAAACTGATATGGTACATGTAGATTATGTCACTTTTATCCATAAAATGTTTTATTTTGGAATATGTAGGAGGGATTGACTTTCTCTTCATCTTGAAATGTAATGACATATATGTTATGATATGTTATAACACATACCATGAAGAAAATTTTATGCTCACCGCTTCTAAAATGTTTCCCTGTGCTGTGGATTGTTTTGAATATGTATATTATTTTAATAAATAAAGCTTACATTTTAGAAAACTTCCTTAAGAAACATGGTAAGGTGTAAAACAAATTTACCTGTGAGTTTCTTAAGAAACAAGAAGTTTATGACACATTATCAATACGTTTGAAATAATTATTTAATATTTAATCTTGGTCAAGTGCCAGGCTAGAGATACAGCTATGAGCATTCATGCTCTAATGGAGTTTAGAGGCTACTAGGAGAGGTCATTTTAAAATAAATCATTATGCAAATAATTAAGTAGTTGCAATTGTAATCAATGCTTTAAAATGCAGAGTGGTATGAGTGAATAAAACTGGGAGACATGCTTTGTTCTGGAGATGAAGGAGAAGTTAGAACTCATACTATTGTGTGTAAAGAACAAGTAGCATATGAAGTTAAAATGAAAATATTATTCAGAGACAAGGAGACCCTGTATATCTGCCCCATGCAAATACTCTTTGAGATAATCAAATTGCCTAGAAACTCATCTCTTCTAGTCTTTGAGATCCTGCAATGGAGATTTCGTCTTTATATTTGATTCACTGTAGCACAGCTATGCACTCAGAAGGCACCCTTAGAAGATCTGATAATGAATAAATCTTCTTGTCTTAATTCTGTTGAGTTGATAATTAGGTGCAACTGCCTTTACTACCTTCCATTTTCTCTTTTTTCCATTAATCACTATTGGGTTTCTTTAAGTTGCTAACCTGAAAAAATGGCACTATTCTAATCCTCAGGGTGATAAAATGCGTAATTGTGTAATTTTACTACATTGGGGGTGACAAATATCTTGTCCCCTCCCCCAAAGATATCCATTTTCTGATTGAAATTCAAGTCAGAAGTTATTTTTCCCAGAATTTAAGGTTTAAAATGTCAGAGTTCACCATGCATTGATCAATATGGCTTTAATGTTTCCCTCAGCCTGACTAAACTTTAGACAGGTTTCTTCCTGACTATAGGCCCTGACCTTACTTAGAATAGGTTCCTAGAGAAATTTTTAGAAAGCTTTCAATTGTACATTCTTTCTCTGGCCTTTTGAGGTGTAAATCTTGTATAGTCTAGGAATGTCTTTTTAAGGACCTGGGATCCATCTAGATCATCAAGAAAGAAAGGGCCCTTGTCTCCCAGCCTCTGCAGGAGAGTAGGAGCCTAACTTGGATAAGAGCCAATTAGCAAACACAGATGGCCTAATTACTTTGACATACCTCCCCCTTAGTCTACTACTTTTCTATTATCTCTCCTCAGCATTTAAAGTCCTCCTGCCATTTGTTTCAGGAGAGTTGAGTCCAATCTGTCTCTCTTATTTCAATAGTCTTGAATAAATTCTTCTTTGCCTGTATAACTTGTTCTGTGCAATTTTTCTTGTATAGCTTAAAAGAAAATCTGTCCCTCCTTAATGTTATGTAGTATAAGATCAGATATTGCAGCTATACTGAAGAGCATAATCAAAGTTAAACTAAATATATCAAAGTAACGCAATGCTTTTCGTAGAGAGCAATCACTCAGACTTTATGATTAAAGTGTATTTTTGAAAAACCCGGCAAAGTTTGCACAATCAGAGCTGTGAAACAAAGATATATATCCCAGTGAAGATTTTATGGGGGTAGGTTTAAGGCAGTTTTTGACACTCAGAAGAGAAAGCAATTTCTTAACTATTATCCCAATTCATTGATTAAGAAGAAAATAGAAATTGATACCCAAAACCAATGATACATACAATGACACCCATGACTGTTGAACATATGTGTGCATATTAAATTGTATACAGTTTTTGGGGCCGGCCCGGTGGCGCACTGCGCTAGTGCGCCGCTTGGGAAGCGCGGTTGCGCTCCCGCCGAGGGTTTGGATCCCACATAAGGACTGGTTCCCGCTCACTGGCTGAGCGAGGCGCGGGGGCAACACTGAGGGTTGCGATCCCGTTGCCGGTCCCGGTCCGGTACGGGGGCGACACTGAGGGTTGCGATCCGTTGCCGGACACAGAAAAAAAGACAAAAAAAAAAAAAAAAAAAAAAAAATAAATTGTATACAGTTTAAATTCTTGAGTTTGGCCTTGGTCATTTTCAAGAAGTTTTAAGTTTAATTTTATTTGTGGTTATCTTGCTTAATTTCTTAACTCCTCTAGATATTATGACAGGTACATGATTGATCATTAAAATATAAAATTCAGAATACAAAACCTTCCCAGTACCATCTCCCCCCCATACAGTATATCACTGTGTATACCATATATTTCACATTTATTTTGTTCATATGTGAAGTCTTCACAAGATTAGCATTGTGAAATAGAACTTTTTGCAATGATAAAGATGTTTCAACATAGTAAATTCTAGCCACATGTGGCTATTGAGCACTTGAAATCTGGCCAGTACAAACAAGGAACTTAAATGATAATTTTAATCTAAACGTAAATAACTACAAGGGAATAGTAAGTACTGTACTGGAAAGTACACTAGATTCTATCAATCATAAGTCTACCTCATTGCTAATGGATGAGAGTTTACCAGCAGGTTAATTATACAAATCTTTTTACCATATAATCATAGTAGAAAATGAGATCCATTCCTACCTAGGTCATTTTCCTAATATCAGTATTATTGACATTTTGGGTCGGATATTTCCTTGGTGTGTATGTGTGAGAGAGAGAGAAGGGGGTGGTATCCTGTGTATTCGAGGATGCTTAACAGCATCCCTGGCCTGTACCTCCTACATGACAGAAGCACCTCTCCCCTAGTTATGACAACCAAAAATGTCTTCAGACATTCTCAAATGTCCCCTGGGGCTTTAAGAAGCATCCACTTGAACATTACCATTAAGTCTGATTTTCCCTGTTGGAATTCTGGCCTTTCTTCAGGCAATCTGTCTCCAAGACTACCTGGCTCAATTAAGGAGACTCATTGACATTTCCCCTGTGCTGGATTTCCGAATGTGTGGCTGTGTAAGTAGATTGAAGAGAAAATTGTGCAGGGGAAAAAAAAAAATGAAAAAAGAAAAAGAGAACTAATTTCATTACAGAAATGCAAAAAAGACTAAATTTTAAATCAGATACTTTAAGTTATCATTCTTTTGACTTTGCAAAATGACCTGATCTATAATTCCTTATGCATGTGATTACTTGGAATTGCCATTCATTTAAAGAGTTTCTAACTTCATATTATATTGGCACATTTAATTTAAGTATTTAAAAAGCATTTTTAAATCTCACCCCTGTGAGATAAGAATAGAAATAAAAATCTGTTCTAAATCTGTCTAAGGTCAGAGCCACATTTACAACCTCAAATGAAATCAAATTAGCTCAGTACAAGTAAACTAGGGATGTGTATGGCAGCAACTAGTGAGGGTGAGGAAGCCAGGGTACAAAAATTCTGGAAGCACAGTCATTTACAGTCTAATAAAGTAGAGTCTCTGGACAAGAATATGTGAGCTCTAGTCTAGTCTGACATACTCAAGCTGTGCGATCTTCGGCAACTATGTTCCTTCGGCCTGAATTTTCTCATTTAATTATTCAATTTCTCATTTAATTATACAAAGGCAAACTCTGTCTAGGACCGTCATCTCTTATTTAGCATGAAGCATAAAATGAAATGCTATGAGAATTGGTAACATTCTGAACGCAATCAGATAATTAATTCTTTATAAACTCACTGCTGTAGTATGGAGTGTGATAGCTTATATTCATAATGAATGCTTACAACAATATAAAAACTTCCTGTGCTTTTTCAAGGATATAGTGAATGTTCATTTTCAGTAAGATATTTCTCGGTCATCTGAAAATTTCAACAGCAGTCTACTATATAAGAATTAATTGCACAGACTACCATTTACCAATGGCTAATGACTTATTTATTTTTATTTTTAAGCTGAAGTACATAATACCATTGCTAGTTATTTAACACAACATCTTAAGCTTTTATTTTGGAATAAATCAGCGTGTGTTTACTAATGACTTGAGCACACGTTTCATTGTACTTATCCCCACTGAGTGCAGCAAGGTGCCTCCGTGGTTTGTTGGGGCTTGTCTTAGATGTAAAGCTACATATGATGATAAGGAGAATATAATTCGGTTCAACAATTACCAAATGTCTTTATCTGCATGTGATTGTTAAGAAAAAAGTATAAAACACGCCGCAATTATATTCAAAATACTTTTATATATTTGAGATATTTATAAATGCATTTTAGATTTAAAATTGGTCCCTCCTCTATATTCCCAACAAAATATGAAGGAGAAAAATACTCATGACTTAAGCAAAAAGGAGATTTTGACTCTATGTCACGTTGAAAAATATCACCTTGAAAACTGTGATGCTGTTAAATTAGAAACAAGAATGCAGGGTTTTGGGGGGGGAAGAATTGTGAAAAATGTGGTCAATTTAAATAAAATCAAGAATTCAAGTTTGGGGAGAGTAGGCTAGAAACTGTGCAATATAAATCAAATTGTTACACATAGTGGCAAAACGTATTTGATATAAAATGCGTGTCAAATCTTTAGGAGGTAGGCTACTTTTAAGATAATATGGAAAGATAAGTTTATATAACTGCCATTTCAAAAATAGAATTAATTTTTTCATTGATATTGTTGGTATCATATGTAAAGTGAGTTCTATGGCTTAAATGTTCTTGTCCCTCCAAATTCATGTTTAAACTTAATCCCTAAAGCAACAATATTAAAAAGTGGGGCCTTTAGAAGGTCTATAAGCCATGAGGACTTCTCCCTTAAGGATGGGATCTGCTCCCTTATAAACTGACTTGCGGGAACAAATTTGTCACCTTTTGCCCTTCTGTCCCTTTCGCCATGTGAGGACACAGCATTTGTCCCCTCCAGTGGATGAAGCATTTTGGAAGTGAAAAGTGAGTCCTCATGAGACACTAAATCTGCCAGCGCCTTGATCTTTGACCTTCCAGCTTCCAAAAGTGTGAGAAATAATTTTCTATTATTTATAAATTACCCAGTTTGTAGCATTTCGCTATAGCAGCATGAATGGACAAAGACAGTGGGGCTCTTCACAATTTTTTTAAATGACTAGAGAATAACTCAGCAAAAGAGTTGGCCTAATTATTTTCATTTATTTGAATTTAAAAAGTTTGATCGCCTCAATTAAATGCACTACTATGATGCATAAACAAAGTCAGAAAATAAAGTATTTCCCAAAGTTAATATTGGCTAGTACTACATGAATTCATAAATCTTAATATATAAAATTATGATGATGAGATCATCGAAATATAATAACATCTATGACAACCATAACATCTATAATGGAATAAAATCCACAAATTCTGGGATTGATATTGTTAAGAATAATTTTATGTTAATCCTGTTAGGAGACACCCAATATTTGGATCAGTAAATGTTGGTCAGCCTCAGGAAGTCATTTTATATGTCGAGAGAGCAGAAAATAGCTTTAAGATACAGAGTTACTTGAATTACAGCAGTTTTATAGAAGAGCTTTTATCATAATGGTAAGGAGACTTTTCAAAGATCCAGAGGGAATGAGTCAACTGGAAGTTTGTGCTTTGCAGTGAATAGAAGCCCAAACAAATCTGTACATTTCAAATAAACAAATGACCAAAAAGTTTTTTTTTTTTTTTTCCCAGGTGTGGGTGGAGGAGTAATTGTAGGATAAATAACTGACCTTCTTTGAGTATCCACTTTTTGTCAGAGATCGTAGAGATATTTCACATGTGTTGCTTTATTCAAAATTTATAAAGCACATGTAACCTGTTTCTTGAACTTGGAATAAAATCAAATGCTATGTCCTCAAATGTTCACGTCAGAAAAAACTAACTTCTCCTTCTTGAGGTGAATAGCTTTTTTCCTAATAGAGAATCTAGTATCTCTAACTCTTTTACCTCTTTTCTGTGGAACGTATGATCTTGTGCTTGGTGGCCTTTTCTGCCAGCAGAACTTATCGAGAACCATCACAAAATATCATTGAGTTTCCAATTATGTTTGACCTTCAATGAGATGTTGAAAGAGTTTCAACCATTTCCTCCCATGTTGCAGATTGTCTATGCGCACATTTATTCATGTTCTCCTTGGTAAGCAGGCTTGTAGCCAAGAGATAATGAGGGGAGCCTTCTTTGCTAGGCTAACTACACTGCAGATCTCTATGTCTCCCAAGGATACAGGTACCTCTTATCTGCATAATTGATACAGACATGTAATAAGAAGAAGGTGAAGGTAAAGAAAAAGAAGAGATAAAAGAAAAAATAAGAAAAATATGGAGGAGGAGGAACTCAAATATGAATTGCTTTATAGAAGGATTAGGCAGTTTTTTTCTTAAAACGTAAAAAAGCAGGTATGCTTTAAACTTAGTGCATCCATACAAAGTGGATCAAGTCCTCTCAGTTTACAATATTCTTAAGGCTACACATAAGACTGTACAGTAAGAAAAAGTATTAAGACATGTCATTAGCATTATATCATTTTAGTGACAATAGGAATGATATGTAGTAGATTCTTCCCCAAATTATTTTATTTCTCTGTCCCTAAAAACATGCTGTGTTTTTTGGTATGTATGCTACTGACTTAAAAACAAATGGCATATGATGAATGAGACAGAAAAAATGGAAAAAAGATGTATTTCTGTAATATTGGAAATATGTAGAGCCACATCTTATTTAGAGCAAAAATTAGAAACTCTATGAAAATTTAGACAACAAAGACAAATTCCAGAAGCAAACTTGTACTGGTTACAATTAATCATAGAAACAAAAACCTCTCTATACCTTTCTATTAAAGAAAGATTAGAGGCTTATACACAAGTTGGAACGGCTGATACAGCAAAGGTGAAGAGGCAGAAAATCTAGAATTACTATCCCAGGAGTATAAATTGCAGGGAACACAGTCAATCATATCACACTCAATCAACTGATTTTCAAGAAAGCAGTTGGTCAATTGACTTAGGGACTTAATGACATCTGCAAAATCTCTTCATGGTAGTACTTAGATTACTGTTTTATTGAATAACTGGGAGAAGATGTGTGTCCTTTCCAGGGGATAGGAATCTTGAGGAAACATCTTTGTATTCTGCCTATCATAATGCCTGTAGGGTATAGGACAAAAATTTGTCTCCTAAGGAACTCTTACAAATTTGCCAAAGGACATATGTGGGAAAAAGTTTATTAGATCATTGTTTATAATAATAAACAAAATGGAAATAACCTTAACGTAAATGTCTATCAATAGGTTAATGGATATACAAAATGTGCTATTTTTATAAAATGTGAAAGATGAAATTAAGCCACATGTTTCAAGATAGATGAATCTCATAAACATAGTTTTGAAAAAATTACCAGTTATAACAGAATTATTAAGTATGATATCATTTACAAATTATAGTAACTGCAAAACAAATCAAATAACTCCTAAACATGATCAATAAAAATCTAATACAAGCAAAGATGTGGACAGGAATTTCATGGAATAGGAAACCTGAACTTAACATAAAATACACATTCTTATTCAAAATTTGGAAAATTCAAATTAATTAATATAACTTGATACTACTTCATTTCCTTCTGAGTTTTGGTGAAAAACTAGAAAGTATGAAAGACCTAGTATTGGTTAAGAACATTCATAGAGTGTTAATGAATATGTATATTGATGCAACTACTTTGATCATTGAAGTGCGTATTGGCAATGACTTAAGTATTAGTCCATTTGTGTTGCCTTAACAAAAATACCTGAAACTGGGTAATTTATAAAGAAAAGAGTTTTTTTTGGCTTATGATTCTGGGACAGCTACATCTGGCACGGGCCTCAGGATGCTTCTACTCATGGCAGAAAGTGGAAGGCAGCTGGTTGGGGATACAAGCAGATCACATGGCGAGAGGAGGCAAGAGAGAGAGAGGGGAGGTACCAGGGTCTTTTTAAACAACCAGCTCTTGTGGGAACTAATAGAGTGAGAACTCACTCATTAATGCCCCCACCTAGGGAGAGCATTAATCCATTCCTGAGGGATCCACTCCCATGGCTCAAACAGCTTCCAGCAATTCCACATTGGGGATCAGATTTCTTCATGAGTTTTGGGGAGACAACACATCCAAACTCTATCAACTTATTATTGAAAATGTCTTAATAAGGTTACAGCAATTCTATTTACAGAGAAACTCTTTCTGACATGTAAACGAATGGTATGTGAAGATGTTCATTGCAGATTTCCTGTAGAGTAAAAAATAAGAGGAAAAATGAATAAATGGTGGTGACTTAATACATTGAATATTATACAGTTGCTGAAAATAAGCAAAATAAAGGTATAATATCATCATGGATAAATTATAAAAATATGTTGACTGGGGCCGGCCCAGTGGCGCACTGGAGAGTGCACCGCTTGGGAGCGCAGTGGCGCTCCCGCCGAGGGTTCGGATCCCATGTGGAGACCGGTTCCCGCTCACTGGCTGAGCGATGTGTGGGCGCAACACCAAGGGTTGCGATCCCGTTGCCGGTCAGTAAAAAAGACAAAAAGGAAAAAAAAATTTAAAAAAAAAAATTTAAAAAAAAAATTTAAAAAATATGTTGACTGAAAAATTAAAGAGGTGAAATAATAATATAATAATAACAGCATAGTACCCCTTGATATGTATCAACACAATATCATGGATTATAAATCGGTGTAATGACTCTTCCAGTACCAGCAAAGATGAAGTAGCCCCATTCCCTCTAAGTCTCCCATTTAAAACTAGAGCAAAAACTAAACATAACACAACAAATAAGCATAGGAAGACTCTTAAAGGTGGAAAGAAAAAGATGGACTTCCTAGGAACTTTGAGACTTGAGGACTGACACTGAAGTGAGTTCCCTGGGTTTTCTTATTGCCTACCATATATCCAGAATGGGCTCTCTAGAAGCCTCCAATCCAGAGCCACCAACAGGCATAAACAAAAAAACTTCAAAGAATAGACTATTCTGCATGGACAAGGGACTAGAAGAATGGTGGCCTAATTATAGAAAACATTTTTGGTGATACCAGTTTTACTTCATCCAAACTCTAATGGGAAAACTGTACATCTCCCTCTGGAAAATTCAGGGGGACCCACCAGGGAGCTTATTTTCCACCCCAATCCACCCACTTCCACCCTAAAGAAACAACTAGTGGTGCTCTGATTTCTCCACTCAAAAGTGTTGGTGGGGCCAAGCAGAGAGTCAATATTCCTCCCCTGCCTAGTGGAAGCAGGTAGCACTGCTCTGATTTCTCTGTCAGGGTAGTTTTGGTAGGACAGAGTAGAAAACTAATATTTATTTCCCACTCATTGGAATCAAGCAAATCTCTAATTTTCCTTCTGGTATATAGTGTCAGAAGGACAAAGCAAAAAGCTGTTCTTTTAATCCCCACTCAGCATTATCAAGACTGAACACAACAGTACATGTCAGGGCTAGTCAATGCTTCACTTTACCTCCATCTATGGTGTCATAGGGGATCAAGGAGGAGCTGCACCTCCATACCCAGCACCAGTGAGCCACAATGACATGGTGGGAGGTGAGGCCAATTGATACTTTGCTCTCCACCCTCCCTTTTCCCAATGTCAGCTGGAACAAGCAGGGAGCTGAACTTCCACCCTAAAGCAATAAAATGGTCATAGTCAGCCCTCTGTTTACCACCTTTCTGAAGGCAGTTACTCAGAGTCAACAAACTGCTCTAGTCCAGTACTTTGCTTTCACCAGGAAAGTGTCAGAAGCACCAAAAAATCCCAAAAACCACAAGTCAGCATTCTGCTTGAAAACATATCAATACAATTTACCAAATGTAAAGAACAGAGAGAAAATAGACTGAAAATAAGTGAACCAAGTCACAAGGACATGTAGGTTAATACCAAATGAGCTAACATTCATATCATCAAAATTCTAGAGGGATACAAAAAAGAGCCTGGGACAAAAAAAAAAAAAGACAATATTTAAACTAATAATGCCTAAAAATTTTTCATACTGGGCAAAAGACATAACTTACATATCCAAAATATTGAATAAATCCCAAATAATACAAAACCAAAGAAATCCATGCCAAGACATATCAAAACTAAACTTCTTAAAATGTTTCTTAATATGTGTATTAGTCCATTTTGTGTTGCTATAACAGAATACCCGAGATTGGGTAATTTATAAAGAACAGAGGTTTACTTGGCTTATTATTCTGGGACAGCTGCATCTGGCATGGATCTCAGGCTGCTTCTACTCATGGCAGAAAGTAGCAGGCAGCCGGCGGGTACAAGAAGATCACATGGCTAGAGGAAGCAAGAGAGAAAGAGAGGGAGGTGACAGGGTCTGTTAAACAACCAGTTCTTAGCTTTCGTGGTCACTAAAAGAGCAAGAACTCACTCACTACCCCCACCTCCCACGAAGAGCATTAATCCATTCATGAGAGTTGCACCCCTGTGACTCAAACAGCTTAAAACACTGCCACATTGGAGATCAGATTTCCTCATGAGTTCTGGGAGGACAATAATCCAAATTCTATCCATATGTTTTAATAAAAATTAATTTCAAAAAATGTTGAAATCAGCCAAAGAGAAATGACACATTACTTATAGGAGAACACTGCTGTTAATGACAGTGGATTTCACTGATACTATCTGGGCCAGAATGAAGTAGTATAATATTTTTTTTTTCAAGCACTGAAAAACTCTCAATCATGAATCCCATATGCAACAAAAATATCCTTCAAGAAGAAAGTTGGGAAACTGAAAGGAATCTAAATGAAGATTTCTTGCTAAGTATCACCTCAGTTTACTATGCTTTTCTGATACCTTTTGTCCTATCACATTTTCTCTGACTTTCCACTCTTTATCAAACCTAGCATTAAAATGCTCATGTTTAACCATTTCTTCAGGTGTTCATTTCTTCATGAATGCTCCCATGTCACATAAAACATATATTAAATAAAATCATGCTTACAAAAAAAGGAAAATAAAGACATTATAATGGGAAAAAAAAAAAAAAAACTAAGAGAATTTTTTGCCAGCAAACTTACACTAGAAGAATGTCTCAAGAAAATTCCAAAAGTATAAAGAAAATGATAACAGAAGAAGGCTTGGAATTTCAGAAGGGAAAGAACAACAGAATGGGGAAAAATAGGAGTAAATAACTGACTTGTTTTCTCACAGGTTTTAAATCATATTTGATGGTTAAAACAAAAGTTATAGCACCATTTTATGTGGTGCTTAAGGTATATAGTGAAAAGACTTTAAACAATTATACTTATAAAAGTTGGGAAAGTAAAGGGATCTGAATGATTTTAAGTTTTTTATTCACCTCAGTTAAAATGGTAAAAGGTTAACACCAGTAAATTGTGAAAAATTACATATGTATGTTTTGTTACTTAGAGAAACCATTAAGAAATTTATACAAAAAGTTATGCTCAAAAACACTAAATAAATCAACATGGGATCTTAAAAATTTACAAGTAATTGATAGGAAGTTAAGAAAAAAGAAACAGATGTATGATAAACAAAACAATAAAATGGCAGGCTTAAGCCCCAACATATAAATAATTATTATAAAT
Organism: Galeopterus variegatus; assembly: GCF_000696425.1. Classification (NCBI taxonomy): domain Eukaryota; kingdom Metazoa; phylum Chordata; class Mammalia; order Dermoptera; family Cynocephalidae; genus Galeopterus; species Galeopterus variegatus. The sequence continues at coordinate 320,222 of NW_007727412.1, forward strand.
GTAAATGGTATAAATATGATAATTAAAAGACAGATCATCAGAGTGCATTTTTTAATATAAAGAAGCAGTATTTATTGCTTATAGTTTCAGAGACTGGGAAATACAAAGTACAGGGTACACATCTGGGGAAGGTAACTCTACAGCAATGTAGAGTGTTACATGGTAAGAATGGTGGAACAGAGGAACACTCCCTTGTACTCTCCTTTTATTTTTTTTCTATTTAAAAAAATTATTTATGCTTTATTATTATATTATTTTTATATTCTAAGATGTTGTTTTAGAACAGTTTAGGGGGAGAGGGAGAGGGGAAAGAGGAGGGGGATAGAATGCGGAAAGGAGGAAGGAGTAGGGGCATGGTCAAGGGGCATAGCACCCTCTCATTCTGGCAGGGCAGCCTTGGGCACTTCTGATGGAGGCTAGGTGGTCAGTGCTGGGTTGGGTGCATACGTGGGGCAGTGTGGAATGTGGCTGAGTCTCTCGGCCTTCCCCCTACTCCAGCTTGGGTGCGTGGGGGTCTTCCAGTCCTTTTAGGTTTTATAGGTGTTCTTTGGTGTTGTTAGAACTTTACTGGTTAATGTCAGAACTTTGTCTTTGATCTGTGAGTTTTGGGGGTTTTTCTTTCAGTTTTGTGTTGGATTATTCACTATTCCCACCACTTAAACTCTGCACTGGAACTAAGTTGTCACTTCTAAGAGGGAGGAACTTCCTGTGCAAACCAGCACTTGAGCCCTGTGTTTGAGCTAAATTGCTGTTTTGCTGCTGATTCCTTGGGGAATGCTTTTTGTGCAACTCAGGTTTTAATTGTTGACCTTGTAAGCACTTCTGGGTCTTGTGAGTTCTTGTACACCTGGGTTGTGTGGAAACTCTGCTCTGGGCCTCAGTCTTTTCAGCAAACTGCTCCCCTTGCAGTTCTATACTCCTGAACAGTCTACACAGAGTGGTTCTGTGCTGATTCGAGGGCAGATCAGCTGTCCATGCTGTGCCCCATTGTCCCCCTAGTGGGTCTGTCTCTCCCACTGCCTGCATTCCAAATACTTCGCATGGGATGGGTCATGCACCCATCCCTTGTTATGACTCACAAGACTCTGAGTGACTCTTTTTTTCAGTTGATTGTGGCCCCTTGCTCCTGTGTGGGTCCACAGGAGTCCTATCTTCTTCTCCCCTACAGCCTCCAAGCAACTTCATACGAAGAGCACAGCTGTGGCTATTGCCAGCTCTTGCTCTGCGTGCTCATTAGAACCAGGATTGAAGTGGTCGGGGCTCAAAGTGTTCTTTCTTTCTCTCATCGTGGCTTCTCCTGCCTTAACGAACTCTTTAAGTCTCTCCTTTTCCCCTGCGCTCTAGTGGATCCAGCTTGGCAGTCGTTGCTTTTTAATAGTTGTAAATTGGGTGATTGTGGGTGAGAGTGATGCTGGGGACCTTCTATTCTGCCATCTTGATCGGAAGACATAAGAGTGGATTTTTAAAATATGATTTTATAAATGATTTTATAATATGTTATACACACTAAACTCAGTTAAATTCAATGAAATAGGTAGATTGAAGATGAAATAATGAAAAAAGACATAACATTCAAATTCTAATCAAAAAAGTATAGTAGCTATATTAATATTAAAGTAGACTGAAAAAAAACCCAATTAGTAGACAAAAAGAGAGATATGAAATAATGATACAAATAATCAGTCTCCAAGAAGACATAAGGTTATGTGTATGTATCAAACAACAGAGCCTTAAAAAAAATAAAGCACAAATTGATAGAGTTGAAAGGAAAAAAACTCAAATCCTCAGTTTTATTTGGGGAGTTCCACATCCCACACTTAGCAACAGATGGACTGAAAAAAAATCATTTTTTTACTAAATCAACCAGGACATAAAAGATCTGAACAAATATATCAACCAGAGAATTAAGAATAAGCCCCAGAAGGAGCAAGATGGCGACAGGTCTGGAGCGGGTGTGCTAGAGGACAGAGCGAGCCTGAGAAGTGTGCACTGTGCTGCCAGAATACTATTTGCATTTCCAAGAGCAACAAAAAACAAATAAATCACTGATCAACTAATCTACAACGAAAAAAAGCAACTACAGTCTCGAGGTTTTAGGGCCGATGAAACAGAAGATTCCTGAGAGCACCACAACTGCGCCGGGAGACCGAGCAGCCCAAGGCAACAAAGGCCAGGAAAGACAGCAGCAGTGACACAGAGACGGAGAGGAAGGCGCGGGACTGGCCCAGCTCTGGGAGCTCTGTGAGTGACACCCAGCCCCACTAGGGGGGCAAAGGCCCGCCCGGCCCCCGCTTACCACAGTAGGCTAGGCACCTTGATCAGCACTGCCTCCATTTTCTCTGGGGGGGGCGGAGCCAGCGGGCTCAGATCGGGAAAGCCAGCCATCTTTGCTTGGCGCGGCTCCTCACTGAGCCGTGCCACTTGTGTGTCTCAGCGCGGGGCCCGCCAGGGCCTGTGGACTGGCCACCAATCCCATTCCACCCGCAGATCTCTGGCAGGACTGGTGGCGTGGGGAGTCCTCGGCCAGCATCGGGAGGGCAGGGAAGAGGATCCCGGCCAGACTCTCACTCTACCACACCTGGGGCTTCGGCCCCAGGTAAACTCCCTGCTTCCGTGAGGCAGAAACCATCTCTGTGGCCTTCAGTTCGGAAAAAACCCAGACTGATTTCTGGTTGGGAGAGGGGTGACTGGGGTGCCCCTGAGCCCACCTGATCCTGCTGGAGAGCTGACGGCCTGAGGGCGCCAAGCCGGCTCACGCCCGGGGGCTTCAAAGAGGAACTGTGTGCTGTGAGATCCTCCCCCGGGGGGCTTGCACCCTGCTGTGGGAGATAACTCAACCACACAGGGGGCCGCAATACCTGGGGAAGGGGGGAGGCCCAGAGAGGGCCTTGTCCAGGGCTGCAGGAACGCCCACAGTGTCCATGGCGGAGGCCTGAGACCCCTTCACGGTGGGCGGGGCTGAGAGATGAGGATTGCAGAAGACACGCCCCAGCCCTGTACTGAGCGCACAGAGAGGGGAGGGGTCCAGCAAAGGAGGAGGAGTCTCAGAAAAAAAGACGCACCCTCCAGGAGGCCCCATCATGTGCACACAGAGAGGGAAATTGCCCGGATAGCGAGTCGGAGACTTACAGATCTCACACACCCTGTCGGGCCGGCAGGACAG
>NW_007727412.1:326988-327485 GCF_000696425.1 Galeopterus variegatus
AATCAACTCAAAATGGATTAAAGATTTAAATATACAGTCTGAAACAATAAAACTTATTAAATAAAACATAGGAGAAACACTTCAGCAAATAGGGCTTGAGACAGATTTCATGAATACAACCCCAAAAGCACGGGCAACCAAAGGAAAAATAAACAAATTGGATTATATCAAAGTAAAAAGCTTCTGGACAGCAAAAGAAACAATTAACAGAGCTAAAAGACAACCAACAGTTTGGGAGAAAATATTTGCAAACTATACATTTGACAAAGGATTAATATCCAGAATATACAAGGGACTTAATCAACTTTACAAGAAAAAAATAAGCAACCCAATAAAAAAATGGGCAAAAGAGCCAAGTAGGCAATTCTCTAAGGAAGATATACAAATGGCCAACGGTCATATGAAAAAATGCTCAACATCACTCAGCATCCGGGAAATGCAAATCAAAACTACACTGAGATACCATCTCACCCCAGTGAGGATGGCTAAAATCCAAA
>NW_007727412.1:328037-329557 GCF_000696425.1 Galeopterus variegatus
CCGGGGGGGGGGAGGAAGAAGATATAACAACTATACTTTTTTGAAGTTGTTACAACAAGCAAATGGAAAGGATATTCTTGGGGGGAAGTGAGAGAGGGAGGAGGGAGGGAGGCGTCAGTGATGGGCCATAATAATCATATACATTGTATATTGACAAAATAAAAATTTAACGAAAAAAAAACGAATATATCAACCAAAATGATCTAATTGACATATATAAAAGCCTCAACTCAACAACAGCAGAACATACACATTTTTGAAGCACCTGTACAAAATACAACATATCAAAACATGCAGGTGTAGTGGCCAAGGGAAGACATCTCCTTCAACCCCCTGAAGGTTCTCTAAAAATCAACTGATAAACACAGATTAATATGATGAAAAGGCATAACAATTTTTATTATATTATTGTTTTACTTGACATGGGAGCTTTCAGAAGGAAGACCCAAAGATAGGGAAAATTGCCCATATTTATGCTTAGGTTCTATGAAGCAGACACAGCCATGTAGAAATGCAATTGGAAAAACAAAGTACAGTCTAATGCTAGTAGACTCAGTGAGGAAACCCAGTAAGGCATGTCTTTTCAGATTCTTCTCCGTCTTTTCCTGTAGCATTCATTCCTCTAGGATATGGGGCAGGACCCTTTCTGGAATGGGGGTCTTAAGATCTACAATCAGACAAGGTAGTTCAGAAAATTTCTTTATGGCCAGCTCTGAGACATAGAGGCAGGGGGGAATATTAGAATATGTCTATGACCCGCCTTGGGGAAGAAGGATTCTAGTTTCTGTGGCTTGCCTCAGGAGAAAATGAGATTGAGAGACAGGAGAGCAGGAGAATGTCACAGGAAAACTTTGCCTTTGAGGCTGCTTCTGAGGCCTTCAGTTTGGGGTATCTCCTTCTGGGTCCCAACATAGGACACAGCTAAAGCAGTGCTAAGAGGGAAATATATAGAATGAAATGCTTACATTAGAAAAGAGGATAATAATCTAGATTCCTACCTCAAAATCTAGTAAAAAAGCAAAATAAATCTAAAGAAAACAGAAGAAAGGTAAAAATAAAGGTAACAGGAGAAAAAATGATATTGAAAATAAAAAAGAGATAATCAACAAAACAAAAAACTACTTCATTAAAAAAATCAGTAAAAATATTTAATTTCTAGCCAGACTGACATAGAGGAAAAGAAAGGAAAAAACCCAAATCACTCTAAAACTACAAACTACCAAAACTTAACCAAGACGTAGGTAATATGAATTGTCCCATAGCATATGTAATTAAAATGATCCCAAAAGAGAAATCTGAAGGCCGAAGATGGTTTTACTGCAGGATTCTACCAAGCACATTAGAAAGAATTATGACACCAGTTTTTCGTGATCTATTCCAGAATATAGAACAGGAGAAAACACTACCCAACTCATTTTATGAGGCAAGTATTATGAATGCATTAAACCAAGATATATACAGAACACCAACAGCAAAAAAAAAAAAAAAAAAAAAAAAAAAAAAAAAGTCTCATTTTTTGA
>NW_007727412.1:330508-405187 GCF_000696425.1 Galeopterus variegatus
TGAGGCAAGTATTATGAATGCATTAAACCAAGATATATACAGAACACCAAAAAAAACCAAAAAAAAAAAAAAAAAAAAAAAAAAAAACTACAGAAAAAAGTCTCATTATTTGAGATGCAAAAATTCTCAATAATATATTAGCAAATTGAATCTAGCAATGTGTCAAAAGAATTATGCAGCACGACCACATGGGATTTACTCTGTACACGCAAGCCTGGTTCAACACTTGAAAATCAATGTAATTGATCATATCAACAAGCTAAAGAATAAAAATCATATGATCAGATCAATTGCCAATTGTCAAATCTGATCATATCAGTTTGTCAAATATGTAAAGAGGATTTGATAAAATCCAAAACCTATTCATGATAAAAATTCTGAGAAAAATGGGAATAGAATGGAATTTCAATTTGATAAAGAGCATCTACAAATAAATCTACAAATAGCATCATCCTTAATGTTGAAAGACTGAATGCCCTTCCGTTAATATCACAAACAATTCAAGTATGTCCACTCTCATCACTCTTATTCAACATAGTACTGGGTGTTGTAGCCAATGAAATAAGGCATAAGATAAATACAAACATACATACATATGACACAGATTGATTGCAAAGGAAGATATAAAGCTGTCCCTATTTGTACATGACATGTTTGTTTACATAGAAAGCCCTACGGAATCTAAACAAAACAAAATAAACAAACAAAAAACAAATCCCTAAAACTAGAGTTCAGCAATGTTGCAGGTTACAAGACTAACACCCCAAATCAACTGCATTTCTGTACACCAACCACCAATGTGTAGACAATAAAATTAAAAAACACAATACCATTTACAGTTACAAAGAAAATGAAACATTGATGTATGAATCTAACAAATAATGTATAGAATATGCATGCTGAAAATATCTGTGGGAAGTCTGTGCCTATCCTGGTCAACAGCCTCAGACTGACCTGGGCTGATAAAATTTCAGTCTCCTTGTTTCTTCTGTGATCGCTTCTTGTCAGGATTTCCCTCCTTCCCGGAATATTACCTGTTCCTGAATCCCACTCCTGGTTTCCCTATTGTTCTCTTCTACCTCTTTGTTTTTTGGGGGGAGCATCTCTCCAAGATAGGTTTCACTTTTGCATTTATCTCAAATATAAAGACATGGCTGGTGCCCAAGAACCTCACTATTTCATCCTCTTTTTCCTGTTCAGCATGCTAGACAGAAATATGTCTTGACCGTTTGTCATCCACAAATCACCACTACTTTGTCTCCTGCTTTTCTCAACTGTCCTGAGGAGAGAGGCCTCATTGTGTCTTCCATGTATGCTCTGCAAATGAAGGTGCAGTGTGCTCACATAGACCTTGCATTCCCAGCTGAATGAATGGAAGAGTATTTGTGTTTTTCATAATGTCCATGATTCCCTTGATGGGTGTTTGAATATTTTTAGTGTACCACACATTTTTGTGTGTGTCTGCATGTTAAAACAAATGTGTTTATTCCTTTTAAAGAAGCCTTATGTAAAAAAGAATTATGTGCTCTCATTTTGAGGTTTAGCAATAGCTAAGTAGGTGTTGCAACAGTTTTTATTTAGTATGGAGACTGCATAGTGATTAATATACTAGTGCACTTTGAGCTGGTTGAAATGAGAGAGAGAGAGAGCAATGATCATCAACTTCACCAAAGCATACAATATCTTACAAAGTACTCATGAAAGAAACCAAAGAAGACCTAAATAAATGAAGAGACACTGTGTTCATGGATTGGTAAATTCAACACAGTAAAGAGGTCAATTCTCCCCAAATTGATCTACAGACCTATAGTTTAACATAAATACCATTAAAATCCCAGGAACATTTTTTTATAAACATAGAAATATCTTATTCTAAAATTTATATGTAAAAGCACAGGCTTTGGAATAGCTGACAAAAGCTTAAAAATGAATAAAGTGGGACAAATATTTCTACCCAGTATTAAAACCTACTATATAACTATAACTACAGTAATAAAGACAGTGTGGTATTGATGGAGGAACAGAATAGGAACCTAGAGGAAAGTCTACACAATACACCCAATTGATTTTTTGAACAAATTCTAAAAGCAGTTCAATGAAGAAAGTGTCAACTTTTCATCAAATAGTGCTTATAACAATTGGACATCCATAGATTAAAAAGAAAATGTTGACCTAAACTTTATATGTTATACAAAAATTAACTTAAAAAAAACCACAGACTTAAATGTTAAATGTGAAACTGTAAAATTTTTTTTTAAATAGAAGAAAAACTTTGGGATCTAGGGATAAGCAAAGAGTTCTTACACTTTATACAAAAAAAACATGATCTATATAATGAAATATTAATAAATCGGACCCCATAAAAATTAAAAACTCTGCTCTGTGAAAGATCCTGTTAAAATGATGAAAAGACAAGGTATCCAACAAAGAACTAGCATCTAAAATGTATAAAGAACTCTCAAAACTCAACAGTAAAAAATAAATAATTCAATCAGTAGATGGGTAAAAGACAGTAAAGGACATTTCACTGGATAGGATATAATGGATTGCAAATAATCACATTAAAAGATGTTCAACCTATTTAGCCATTAGGGAAATGCAAATGAAAACCCCAATGAGCTATCACTACATACCTATCAGAATGGCTAAAATAAAATTATTGATAATGCCTAATGTTGGTGACATGTGGAGAAACTAAATCATTCATACATTACTGGTGGGGATCTAAAATGGCACAGTCATTCTGGAATCAATTTGACCATTTCTTATAAAACTATGCACTTATGACACACCCCAGCAATTGCACTTTTGGGAATTTATTACAGAGAAGTAAAAACTTATATTCATGCCCAAACCTGTACACTAACAGATTACACATGGCAGCTTTATTTGTAATAGACAAAATTGAAAATTACCCAGATGTCTCTCAATGGATTAATGGTTAAACAAACTGTTGTACATTCATACCATGAAATTACTCATCAATAAAAAGGAAAGAAGTATTGATACACAAAACAACTTTAATGAATCTCAAAGGAAATATGCAGACTGACAAAAGCCAATATCCAAAAGTTCACAAACAGTATGACTTCATTTACATATCATTCTGGATAAGACAAAAATTATAGAAATGGAGATGAGACTAGTGGTTTCCAGGGGACAGGGACAGGAGCATAGAAACTATAGGGGTAAAAGGAAGGACCCTTTTGATGGTGGAATTGTTCTATATCTTGACTTATTTTTAATGTCAATGGACTTGTTTATAGGCATTGCTAATGTTTTACGAGTTGTTTTCATTGTGGGAAACTAGGTAAAGGGTAAACAGGATCTCTCTTTATTGTTTCTTAAACTGCATGCAAAGCTATAATTACCTCAAAATAAAAATTTTAATAAGAAAAATCAGTAAAATTAATGGTTAAAACTCCAGGCTCTAGAGACAGACTATCTGGGTTCAAGTCCAGATGCTACAAATTCATAGTATTGTCATCTCAGGAAAGTTTATTTATTTTCTCTATAACTTAATTTCCTCATCTTTAAAATAAGAATAATAGAATTAACCGAATAAGGAGTTACACAGATTGAATAAAATAATGCTTGCAAAGTACATAGAACAATTTTTCTCACAGATTTATGCTCTAGAAATGTCAGTAATATTTAGTATGATTATTATCATTATATGTATGTTCATGCATGTGAGAAAACTTTTAAAAACATACGGGATGAGCTTATAACAACTGCAATATAATGGTTACTTTGGGAGGTAGAAACTGGAATATGAAAGATAAAACTTTATTTGTGCATATTTTATATTTTAAAAAATAACATTTGCAAAGCAAATATGGCAAAGTATTCAGCAGGAAAATTTACACAGCCTAGGCAAGTGCACAACAACCAGAGAGGTGCCCCCTGGAGAGGCCCGAGACCCATGGTGACCTTGCAACTTGAGGCACAGGGTGACCGAGCTGGTAGGCATCACTGCTGCAGGACCCCCCCCACCCCCCACACTGGAGCAAGTGAGAACTGACCAGAGAGGCCCAAAACTTCCGCCCACAGGCACTGAGGCAGCCACACCAAATTGGCTGTCCCAGCAGCGTCCGAACCAGACCGTAATGTCAAACCACAGAACCAAGAAATCCCTTGCCACAATGACTAAACATCAAAGGAAAGAAACAAGAAGTATGAAAAATCAAGAAAATATGCCACCAAAGGGTAATAACTCTCAAGTTCTAGATCATATAGAACAAGAAGCCCTTGAAATGTCTGACAAGGATTTTTGAGTGGTAATTCTAAGGAAACTGAATGACATACAAGGAAACTCAGGTAGACAACACAATGAAATGAGGAAAAGTATACAGAACCTGAAAGAAGAAATGTACAATGAAATCCATGACCTGAAAAAGAATGTAGCAGAGCTTGCCGAACTGAAGAATTCATTCAACAAAATAAAAAACAGGACAGAAAGTTTAACCAGCAGGCTTGCAGAAGCAGAAGAGAGAACTTCTGACCTTGACGATGGGCTGTTTGAAATAACACAGGCAGACAAAAAAAAAAAAGAAAAAAAGAATTAAAAACATTGAAGAAAGTCTAAGAGAGATATCAGACAACCTTAAGTGCTCAAATATCTGAGTCATGGGTATTCCAGAAGGGGAGGAAAAAGGAGATCACATTGAAAACATATTCAGCATAATAGTGGTGGAAAACTTCCCACATATAGGAAAAGACACAGATCTTCAGATTGAGGAAGCTCAAAGATCCCCAAACACATTCAACCCCAAAAGGTCATCTCCAAAACATGTTATAGTCAAGTTGGCAAAACTCAAAGACAAAGAGAGAATCTTAAAAGCTGCAAGAGAAAAGCGTCAAGTCACCCATAAGGGAGCCCCAATCAGACTAACATCAGACTTTCCATCACAAACACTAAAAGCCAGACAGGAATGGGATAATATATTCAAAATACTAAAAGACAGAGATTGCGAACCAAGAATACTTTACCCTGCAACGCTATCCTTCCCAAATGGATGGAAAATGCTACATTTTTTCAAACAAACAAAAAATGTGGGAGTTCACTACCACACAATGACCCTTACGAGAAATTCTCCAGGGAGTACTGGGTTTGGTACCTGAAAAATAAATACCACTACCATAAAAATTCAAGAAAAATCAAAACACACTAGTAAAATAAAAATGCTAACCATAAAGAGAAAGAAAATAAAACTTTATCTACAACCCAAGAAACCAACAAATATAGAAGACAAACAGTAAATCAGAAAGAAAGGAACAAAAGACACCTAAGACATCCCAACAAAAATCAATAAAATGTTAGGAGTAAATAAACACTTCTTAATAATACTTCTTAATGTAAAAGGATTAAATTCCCCACTCAAAAGACACAGACTGACTGACTGGGTTGAAAAGGTGGACCCACCCATATGCTCCCTTCAAGAGACTCACCTCACCCATAAAGACACACATAGACTAAGAGTGAAAGGATGGAAAAACATGTACAATACAAATAGAAATGAATAATGAGCCAGAGTGGTTAATCTTATACCTGATAAAATATAATTTAAACTAAAAACTGTAAAAAAAAAAATAAAGAGGGCCACTAAATAATGATAAAAGGATTCATCAATGAAGAAGACATAACAATCATAAATATATATGCACCCAATGACAAAGCAGCCAGATTTATAAAGCAAACTCTACTAGACCTATAAAAGGAGATAGACACTAATACCATAATAGCAGGAGACCTGAACACCCCACTTTCAATATTGGACAACTCATCTAGGCAAAAAATCTGCAGAGAAACACAAGACTGAAACAACACTTTAGACCAATTGGACTTGGCAGATATCTATAGAACATTCCATCCAAAAACCTCAGAATATTCATTCTTCTCATCAGCAAATGGATTATTCTCCAGGATAGATCACATGTTAGGTCACAAATCAAGTCTCAAAAAATCCAAAATGATTGGAATTATCCCTTGTATTTCTTCAGATCACAATGGATTGAAATTAGAAATCAGAACTAATGAAATTCTGGAAACTATACAAACACATATACAAACACATTCTACTTAATGACACATGGGTCCAAGAAGAAATCAAACAGGAAATCAAAAAATGTATTGAAACTAATAATAACAATGATATGTCATACGAAAACCTTTGGGATACTGCAAAGGCAGTACTAAGGGGGAATTTTATCACATTAAATTATTTACAATAATAGAAAGACAGCAAGTAAACAATCTAATACTACAATTTAAAGAAGTAGGAAAAAAAAGAACAATCCAAACCCAAATTTAGCAGATGGAATGAAATCATTAAGATCAGAGCAGAACTTAATGAAATTGAAACCCAAAAATTGATGCAAAGATCAATGAATCAATAATTTGTTTTTTTGAAAAGATAAATAAAACTGACAAACCATTAGCATGGATAACTAAAAAAAGAACAGAGAAGAACTAAATAACAAAAATTAGAAATGAAAAAGGTAATACTACATCTGATACTTCAGAAATACAAGAAATAATTAGTGACTACTATAAACAACTATATGCCAACAAATTTGAAAATCTGGAGGAAATGATAAATTGCTGGACACACACAAACTAACAAAACTGAGCCAAGAAGACACAGAAAATCTGAACAGACCAATAACAATAATGGAGATTGAAGCTGTTATCAGAAGGTTCCCAACAAAGAAAAGCCCAGGACTAGATGCATTCATAGCAGAATTCTACCAAACATTCAAAGGGAAATTGATACCAATTCTCTACAAACTATTCCAAAAGATTGAAACAGAGGCAATTCTCTACAAACTATTCCAAAAGATTGAGACAGAGGCAATTGTCCCAAACTCATTCTATGAAGCAAACATTGCTCTGATACCAAAACCAGATAACGATACAACAACAAAAAAATAAAACAACAGGCCAATATCCTTGATGAATATAAATACAAAAATCCTCGATAAAATATGAGTTAATAGAACACAGCAACACATAATCAAAATTACCCAATTACACACCATGATCAAGTGGGATTCATCCCAGGGATGCAAGGTTGTTCAACATATGCAAATCAATAAATGTGATGCACCATATAAATAAAATCAAACACAAGGACCATATGATCATCTCTATAGATGCTGAAAATGCATTTGAATAAATTCAACACTTTTTCATGATAAAGACTCTACAACTTAGGTATAGACAGAAAGCATCTCAACATAATTAAAGCCATATATGATTAACCCACTGCCAATATCATCCTAAGAACAAGAACTAGATATGATGCCCACTCTCTCCACTCCTTTTCAACATAGTGTTGGAAGTACTAGCCAGAAAAATCAGAGAAGAGAAAGAAAGAATCAGCAACCAGATTGGAAACAATGAACTCAAACAGTCCCTCTATGCAGATGGCATGATCCTGAATATCGAACAGCCTAAAGCCTCTACAAAACAACTCTTGGAGTTGATAAACGATTTCAGAAAAGTTTCAATATACAAAATCAACACACAAAAATCAGTAGCATTTCTGTTTTCCAGTAGTGAACATGCAGAAAGAGAAATAAGAAAGCTAGCCTACTTACAATAGCCACAAAAAAATAAAATACTTAGGCATAGAGTTAACCAAGGATGTAAAAAATCTCTATAATGAGAACTACAAACCACTGTTGAGAGAAATTAAAGAGGACATAAGAAGATGGAAAGATATACCATATGCTCTTGGATTGGAAGAATAAACATTGTGCTAATATCCATATTACCCAAAGTGATACACAAATTCAATGCAATCCCCATCAATATTCCAATGACATTTTTCTCAGAAATTGAAAAAAACTATCCAGGTATTAATATGGAATAACAAAAGACTACACATAGCCAAAACAATTCTGAGCAAAATATATAAAGCTGGAGGCATAACATGACCTGACTTTAAACTAAACTACAAAGGTATAATTACAAAAACAGCATGGTACTGGCATAAAAACAGACATACTGATTAATGGAATAGAACAGAAAGCCCAGAAATCGTCCCACACACCAACAGCCATCTGATCTTTGACAAAGGCACCAAGCCTATACACTGGGGAAGAGACCACCTCTTCAGCAAATGGTGCTGGCATAGCTGGATATCCATATGCAGGAGAATGAAACTAGACCCATACCTCCCACCATATAACAAAATTAACTCAAAATGGATTAAAGAATTAAATATCCACCCACTAAACAATAAATCTTCTTAAAGAAAACATAGGAGAAACACTCCAGGAACTGGGACTGGGCACAGACTTCAGGAATACAACCCCCAAAGCACGTGCAACCAGAGGAAAAATAAACAAATGGGATTATGTCAAACTAAAAAGCTTCTGCACAGCAAGAGAAACAATTAACAGAGTTAAAAGACAACCAACAGAGTGGGAGAAAATATTTGCAAAATATACATCTAACAGAGGATTAATATCCAGAATATAAAAAGAACTGAAACAACTTTAAGACAAAAAAGCAAGTAACCCATTTTCAAAATGGGCAAAATATCTCAATATGCATTTCTCAAAGGAAGATATACGAATGGCCAACAGATACATGAAAAAATGCTCAACATCATTCAGCATTCGGGAAATGCAAATCAAAACCACACTGAAATACCATCTCACCCCAGTTAGGATGGTTAGTATCCAAAAGACTGTGATTGATAAATGCTGGCAAGTTGTGAAGAAAAACAAACTCTCATAAACTGTTAGTTGGACTGCAAAATGGTGAAGCTTCTATGGAAATGGCATGGAGGTTCCTCAAACAATTGCAAATTGATCCACCATTTGACCCAGCTATCCCACTGCTGGGAATATACCCAGAGGAATTGAAATCATCCAGTCAAAGGTATACTTATTCTCCAGTGTTCATTGCAGCACTGTTTACAATAGCTAAAGGTTGGAACCATATGAAATACCCATTATCAGATAAATGGATATGGAAAATGATGTTGATCTTCACAATGGAATACTACTCTGCTATAAAATGTAATGAAATACTGCCATTTGCAACAATATGGATGGACCTAGAGAGAATTATATTAAGCGAAATGAGTCAGGAACCAAAAGAGAACTATCACATGTTCCCACTTATTTGTGGGAGCTAAAAATAAATAAATAAATACAGAAATGTACTGGGGGTGAGGGAAGAAGTCACAACAATCACAATTTCTTGAAGTTGTTACAAAAAGAGAGCAGATATGAGATTGTTGGGAGGGAGCAGTGAGAATGAGGGAGGGAAGTTAAAGTATTTGGCCGCAATAGTCAACCACAGTGTATTGACAAAATAAAATATATTTTTTTTAAATTTATGTTTTAATTGTTTTACGTCTTTTGTTATATGGCTATACAATTTCCAAATTTACATTTTGTTCTTGAAAAGTAGATGAAATTATTTTACCTTTACCTGAAATATTTTATACTATGTATATTACAAATTATTTTATATATTTCATATTTCTCTTAAGACATCATGTCATTTATAAATAATGCATTCTTTGATGAATATTTTACATAATTGTCTTCAACATTTTCCAGAAATAAACTCTTTTCATTGCATTCTCTTTGTTTTCAATTACTTTATAACACAGTGTACACTAAACCTAATTTTACTCTTTATTAATGACTGAAGAAAAACATATAATAGGTTTTTATTATGGCTAAAAATCAATCACATTCTCTGCCATTAATTTTTTCAGAGTTCAATTTACTTTCTGAATTCTTCTGATTGTAATTGATTTTGACATAGTTGTTGACTATTCTGCTTTCTCCATCCTTGCCAACTGTCACTCTCAGTCAGAGGCATTTCTCATCTCTGTTCTTTCATAGACACCTATAATATTACCATTATTATAGCAAGATGTTAAAGTTAATAGAAAATAATCAGGTCATCAATCCTATTTAATATTTTAGACATTATTCTGAACTAATGGCCTAATTGTACTTACATATATCTTTTTCCCACAGAAAAGTATTTCATAGGATTAGTTACTGCTACGGTCTGAATACATCCCCCAAAATTCATATGTTTGAACTTAATCACCAATGTGGTAGTATTAAAAGTTGGGGCCTTTAGGATGTGAATAAGTCATGAAGGCTCCTCTCTAATGAATGGATCATTACTCCTATAAAATAGGCTTCAGAGAGTTGCCTGGCCTTTCCATCACTTCTGCGATACGAGGACAGTGTTTCTCCCCTCTGGAGGACTCAGCAACACAGTGCCATCTTGGAAGCACAGAGCAGACCTCACCAGACACCAGATCTGCCAGCACCTTGATCTTGGATTTCCAGCCTTCAGAACTGTGAGAAATAAATTTATTATGTATTCTTTTATAAATTACCTAGTCTCAGGTATTTTGTTGTAGCAGCAGGAACAGACCAAGACAGTAATACTTATTCTATCACTTCCTATACATTGATTTTATTAACCACATATGTTCAACCATGGTCAATATCATTAAAATTTCTTGCAGAACTAAGTAAGATACAGAGTATCATTTATGAAAATATGATATTTTAGTTCTTTAATGTGTATTTTAAAAATTGAATCACAACACAAGTAAACCTTAAATGAATGATAATCTACCGATACTAGACCATACATGCTATGTTAATGTAATAGTAATATCATTGTCCTTTTTGATTCAATTCACTCTTGATAAGCAATATTTATGGAGTGTCTAATAAAGGCCAGGCATTTTTCCATGTACTGAGTGTACAGAAATAATTGACATAGTACCTGAACTTCAACTGTTTGCCATTGTGTACATCAAGTATTATAAGCTTTCTTTATTTTAAATTTATAATTTAAAA
Organism: Galeopterus variegatus; assembly: GCF_000696425.1. Lineage (NCBI taxonomy): Eukaryota > Metazoa > Chordata > Mammalia > Dermoptera > Cynocephalidae > Galeopterus > Galeopterus variegatus. The sequence continues at coordinate 341,366 of NW_007727412.1, forward strand.
AATTGAAAATTACAATTATATTTATAATTTATATTTAAATTTATATAATATGTATTCTAATCGCTGGAATTGTTACTATATATCTCAGTAAAATAAGGAAGTAAATTTTAGATAATATATTCTGATTACCTCAGAGTACTGTAAAGAAAAAATTCAAATACATAGAGAAAATAACACTGGTTACAGAGGATGGTGGGGAGAAGAAATAGGGAGATGTAGGTCAGAGGATACAAAGTAGAAATTACATAGGATGAACAGGTCTGAAGAAATAATATACAACATGAAGATTATCATAATATTGTGGAATATAATAAAAAGCATATGTAGGTCACAGGGCCTGGTTTTCCAAAGTCTTGCAGTTTCAAATATTGACCTTGCAAGGACAGGAAATTTCCCTCAGGCTATAAGTCTCTGGTGTAAGATAAAGAATTGTGGCACAACAGGTGGCTGGCTTAAAGACAGACTAGTTACTGATTGTTACGTTAAGAAACTGAGAAATTGCTATAAGAAGAAATGTTTGTTAAGATCAAGCTTCTGTTGATAGAACTACTTAATTGCCTTACTGGTATGTCATTTGGCTTTTTTCACTGAAAGTTACCAGCCTATATTGTTAAACTATAATCTCACCTATGTTCTCTTTCTGCAACTTCCTGGTCTAGAAAATAAATGCAGGGAGAGAACTCCAATTTGGGGTTAGTTTCCCAAGGAAGGGGTGCCTCTTGCTGGAGGGTCAAAGGGAAGTTAAGCACTTAGGGGCTTCTCACTGCTGAGAAGAGATGTGCTTTGAGTAATCCTTTGCGTCTCCATCACCCAGGAGAAATGGGGTGACAAATCCATGGGGGGCAAAGCAACACAAAACAACAAAATGGTTCCCCGTGTGAGGAAGTTCTCCAAGGATCAGAGACTGACCTGCCAAGCATTGGAGAGGAATAGGACGTCCAGTTCATCCCAGCAAGGGAGTCCCTATTAAGGGAAATGCATCCCGGTAAGGGAAACACAGGGGTCTTTCGATTAGTGATTTCACACCTGCAGCAGGTCAAAGTTAGATCTTTTCAACCCCACAGATATTTTTTTTTTGTTTTCCTTACTTTTAAAATATGGATAACTCATTAGCAAACGGGGATACTGAACATACATTACAAATCCGATGTCTCCTTAAAGCAGCAGGCTGTAAGTAACTGAATGGCAGTTTGTAAAACTGTTAGTGGATGTTAAACCACCATTTCCTTGATACCTCAAGGAAGGGAGCCTTAACATAAAAATTTAGGAACAAATTGGTCACTGGTTAATTATGCAATGGGTCTCGTTAAGGCTTCCACCTAACAACTAGGAATCTATGTCAAGTCGCTCTCAGACGTATCCAGGACCTTAACAAAAGATTAAGACATGTTTCTGTCACCAAAAAGGATAAAACTTAATCTTTGCCAGTGACTAAACAAACTTTAAATTGGACAATCTTAAAATAAGTTAATATTTCTTTACAGTGTTGGTATTGTATGAGCATGTTTTTCTTTCTTATCTGCATGATGTGTCTCTCCTCTCTTAAAAGCAGTGGTTCTTTTCTTAACTGCACATGCTACTCTTTTTCTCTGAAGACTCTGGTATTTTATGAAGAAAAGCAGCCATGGCGCCAGCCATACGCCTTTTGGGTCTACAGCTCTTCTAAAAACCTCAAAAGTCAAATCGTTTCATCTCTGATTGGTGTCTCAGCTCTTGAGCTCAATAAGCCATTTGAGAAACAAAAACTAGACTAAAATCTACCTGTTTAACTAGATGGTCTCTAATTTTCTCGCACCCACTTAGTTATCTGAAACAGGCTTCTAAATTCTCTTCTAGTCTCATCTACATATTTCTTCACAAAATTCTATAGTAGAATTCTATGCTATCTTCTAAAAGGAAGAAAATCTTCTCTGCATCTTCTTGAAAAGGTTTCCATACTTTCCTTTACAATGTAAATTTGTTTTCTTGTTTTCTTTAAGGCAAGGTGAAGCCTCAACAGTATTTCTTTTGGAAAGAACACAATCTAAACCTGACTGTCCCTTTTACTAGTGAGCTTTTCTATTACATTTTAAACAAAACCAATAAGATCCTTGTTTGTTCTTGTTGTTTATGTCTGCATATATGCATGTGTAAGCTATGTGTTATGTTTATATGTTAATGTCTGTTTGTGTAATCATTTCATGTACAAGGTACCAAATTAGCTTATAATTAATGCACACTAATTAAATAAATAAGTATACTTTTCAATTTTACGTGACTTAAATTTTCTAAAGTTTTGATAAATATATTTTCAAAATTGATTCAAACCTTTTACCTAAATTTGTCCCTAGGTCAATATGTCTCCTTGTTATCTCAGGTTTGCCTCCTGGCCATGCTGGGAGAGACAATATCTTTTAGACATAGATAGTGAATACTGCCCTCTACCTCTCTGGATTCCGCTTGGCTCCAAATGCCACGTGGAAACCTGGGACCTGAAATGTCTAGTGAAAAGAAACCTATACCAAATATTGTATAGGCCCTAGTTAGCATTTACTAATAAGGGCATAGAACTAATACACCACATTTTTCGCTGGGAAAGCATAAATATGTATTTGGTAAATATAGCTAAGACTCAAACTGGGCTTTGTAGAATTTGCTCTCATAAATGGACGCCTATTTACTAACCTGAATGTATAAAAATGTTCTCATCAACACACATTGTTGTCTGCGTTTACTAATCAAACAGGACTACTTTTGTCTTTGCTAGAGGCTTAAGTTGTGAACCCCACCAAAACCAAAAAGAAACTAAATACAAAAAAAAAAAAAAACTTTTTTGTATATAATTTTTGGGAAAATTAGGCCAATTTACCATTGATAAAGAAGAAACATGTATGTGAAAAAGGAGGTGATTTAAAGAAGGCTATGTATGTGGGGATATGGTTATGGTTGGAGGGCCTAGAGAGAAAGAAAAATAATTTCATCTAAGAAAGCATCTGGTACAGTGTATTTTTGTCCTAGAGTAAAATATCTGTCTATATAGAAAGTAAGAAGTATAGGACAAAAACAGAATGTCTGAGTAAGTCTTGATAATGATTTACGTAGATAAGTTTGTTAAAAGGGTTTTACAGTAAAAAAATAACTTGATTTAAAAACAAATTACGTGTGAGTTTTTCTAAAAATTAATGTCAAAAGTATTCTCATACAGGGTTAGAATTTGCTCCCCTGCGATGCAACAACCAGATTTTCCAAAAAACATTTGATTGTTCTTAATACAAAATTGTAAAAGGTTTTCATTGTCCCTTAGATAACTGGTTTAAAAAACTTATTTCATGATAAGTTCTTGTGCTCTCTGCCTTTATCACTTTGGTTTTATTTTTTGTAGGAATTTGTGATTTTATTCAACTAAATGTTTTAAGCTTTTGTTATTTAACAAGGCTTTCCAATACGAAATTCTAAAAGTTTAAAATAACTTTTAGAAATTCCAAGGGTCCTGGAATTTCTCAGAGGGAATATAAAATGTACTAAAACTAATTGGCTTATTTAATAAATTAGACTATATGGCAAATTTAGACTATAGGCATTGTCACTACTGAAGGTATTATGGATATGTGTTCCAAAGTCTCATAAGGTTCTTAAATATCTGTGTCTTGATATAAATGCTACCAGTCATAATCTTGGTTTAATTATAATTTTAAAATATTATGTCTTCAAATATTTCATGAAAAAACTCTGATAGTTAGTTTCCAACAAAGTTTGAGTTCATAGCTTTAAACTGAAGTTCCAAAATTCTAATGAAAAGACGGATGGTTTGTGAAAATGTTCACAAAAGCCAAAACAAAAAAAGTTAATTGGTAAACTAATTAAAAAGTATTATGGGTTTTTACAATTTCCTTATTTAAAAACACTGCTGGTTCCCCTAATGTTTTTCCAAATGTAAGAAAACTCTCCCTCCCTCTTCAGCTATCTGTAACTAACAACAGTTTGGTAAAATGTCATTTTAAACAGAGATGAAAGCATTTGTTTTCTCCTTATTTGATTCCCCCAAAATTTAATAACTAAGTATCTTTATGATTATTATGGCAATGTGGCTATTTTTATAACTTCAATGAAAATTAACTCTCTCTCTTTATAACAGGATATAATTTAAAAATTTGGATATAAGATAGCTTGTCTCATTTCCACGTTGCTGACCCCTTTTGTATGTTGCCTAAATTTGGCCTGGTGCTGCTTCATCCTGCTGTTCATCTTTCCCCTGGATGTGGGACAAAACACAACCTGGGAAACAGTCTTCTCAGTAATGTGGAACAGATCACTGAAAGAAAGTGATCTGAGTGGCTTCTTTCTATCATTACCTGGGAAAGAGCCTTCCCACCACCAAGAGATTTATGCAAAGAAAAGTAAGACCTTTCCAATCAAGATATTGATCATCAATGCTTTTATGAGGAATGACTAGATCATAAAGGGAGAAATAACGTCTTCTCTACAAAAGCAGTTCTCTAAATTTTCCTGGCCTTAAAGACGCCAGGAAATTTGCATGAGACATCCTGTTCTTAAAGAAAAAACTTGTAATTGATCAAAAATTTAAGAAAAGACAAAACTCTCTGAAAGCAGTAATGTCCTGGACAGGTGAACTAATAACAACAAACTCTCTGGACTCAGAATCAACTATTTTAGGGAGCAGAATCCCATTCCAGAGTTTCAATTGGTAATTACACCGCAATTGCAAATTACACCCAATTCACAGCAGCTGGATTGATGCTGCTGCAGCCACCCTGAGACAATGACATCATCAGTCCACACCTGAAGTAAATTAAAAGGACTCGACATGCTAAATGATACTAACTTTGCTTTAACAAAATGCTTCTTGACTTACGTATGATAACCTGATCTACAGCTTTTGCTTTTTCTTTTAAATAAATAAAATGGGGGAGATGTGGAATATACTAAAAAGCATATGAACTTCATAGGGCCTGGTTTTCCAAAGTCTTGCAGTTTCAAATATTGACCTTGCAAGGACAGGAAATTTTCCTTAGGCTATAAGTCTCTGATGTAAGAGAAAGATGTGGCATAGCAAGGTTGCTGGCTCAAAGACAGACTAGTTACTGATTGTTATGTAAAGATATTGAGAAATTGCTACTAGAAGGAATGTTTGCTAAGATCAAGCTTGTGTTGATAAGACCACTTAATTGTCTACTGGAATGTCATCTGGCTTCTTTCACTGAAAGTTACCAGCCTATATTGTTAAATTATAACCCCACCTTTGTTCTCTTCCTATAACTTCTTGGTCTGGAAAATAAATGCAGGAAGAGAACCTCAATTTGGCGTTAATTTCCCAAAGAAAGGATCCCTCTTGGTTGAGGGTTCTGGTGGGAGATTAACCGCTTTGGGGCCTCTCACTTCTCGGAAGAGATGGGCTTTGAGTAATCCTTTGCATCTCCATCACCCAGGTGAAGTGGGGTGACAAATCCGTGGCAGGCGAAGCAACGCAAATCAACATAATATTATACTGTATTTTGAATTTTTGTTAAAAGAAAAGATTTTAGGTGCTTTTCCAACACACAAAAAGTGGGTATCTATGTGAGATGATGGATATGTTAATTTGTTTGACTATACTAACCGTTTCACCATTGAAACCTCATGTGGGGCAAATTAAACAAATACAATAAAAATTCAAAAAAGAAAAGACGGTGTGAAATAAATCTATTTAACACCAAGCTATGCATAATCTATTGTCTTATTAAAAGAATCTCCCTATGTTAAATAATTAGTGAAAAGAAGCAAGATTTATAAATGTAACAGTTTATTCATGAAATCTTGCAAATCATGTTTGTGGCAGGAAATCTTATTTGTTTATTTATGTTATTAAATATTTCTTTTAGAAAAGTAAACTGCTCACTTAGCATATAAAATAACCCACTGGCCTTGTATTAATTTGATCCACCACTATTTTATAAAATTTTTTATTGAAACATATTGATTGTACATATTTATAGGGTACAGAATTATATTTCAATATATGTCAACAGTGTATGATTATCTAATCCGGTTGATTAGCATATTAATCATTGCAAAACTTAACCATTTCCTTTATGTGAACATTTTATCTCTTCTCTTTTAGTGGTTTGAAAGCATGCTGTAAATCATTGTTAACGATAGATTCCTGGGTAGACCACAAACCACTAGGACATATTTTTCTTATCTATCTGTAATTTTGTGTCCATTAACCAGCTTCTAATTATCTTCCTCTCCCCTTCCCTTTTCCACCTCTAGTAACCACAGTTCTTCTCTCTCATTTTAACAGTTCAACTTATTATTGTTATTAATTTGTTTTTTTCTTCTGTTTTGTTTTTGATCTCCCATATATGAATGAGAACATGTAGCATTTCTTTTTCTGTGATTGGCTTATTTCACTTAACATAATTTACTCCAAGCTCATCCATGTTGTTGCAAATGGCAGAATTTCAGGCTTTTTTATGGCTGAGTAGTATTCCATTGTGTATATGTACCATATTTTCTTTATCCAATCATCTGTTGATGTACATTTAGGTTGCTTCCATATCTTGGTTATAGCGAATATAGATACAATAAACATGGGAGTACAGGTATCCCATCAACATGATGCTTTCAATTCCTTGGGATATATATATATATATAGTACTGGGATTACTGGGTCATATGGTACTTCTATCTGTAGCTGTTTGAGAAACCTCCATACTGTTTTCCATTATGGCTCTACTAATTTACAATACCACCAACACTACAGAAGAGTTCCCCTTTCTCCACATCCTTGCCAGCATTTATTTTCTGTCTTTTTGGTAATAGAAAGTCTAACTTGAGTGAGATGATATCTCAATGTGGTTTTGATTTGTTTTTCCCTAGTGATTAGCATTTCCCTCAAGTTGATCATTTTTTGGTATACCTGTTGGCCATTTGTATGTTTTCTTTTGAGAAATGTCTATTCAGCCCTCTTGTCCATTTTTCAGTTGGGTTAATTGTTTCTTTTTTATTGTGTTGTTTGAGTACCTCATATATTCTCGATATTAGCCCCTTGTCACACACATAGTTTCCAAATATTTCCCCCTATGATTTCTACTCCCATTCGCTAGGTTGTCTCTCTGCTCTGTTGATTACTTCTTGTGCTTATGCAGAAGCTTTTGGGTTTGTTAAAATTCCATTTGTTCATTTTTGCTTTTGTTGAATGTGCTTTTGAGGTCTTATTCATAAAATCTTCACCTAGTTCTACATCCTAGAGTGATTCTTCTGTGCATTATTCTAGAAGTTTTGAGTTATTTTTTGTATATGGTGAGAGGTAGTTGTCTAGTTTAATTCTTCTACACATGGATATCCAGTTTTCCCAGCACCATTTATGGAAGAGGCTTCCTTTCCCCAAGTTTTTAGCACCTTTGTCAAAGATAAGTTGGCTGTAGATATATAGGTTTATGTCTCAGTTTTCTATTCAGTTCCATTGGTTCAGGTGTCTGTTTTTCTGCCAGTACCATGCTGTTTGGGTTACTATAATTTTGTAGTATATTTTGAAGTCAGGTAGCGTAATGTCTCCCACTTCACTCTTTTTGCTCGGGATGGCATTGGTTATTTGAGATCTTTTCTTGTTCCATATGAATTTTAGAATGGCTTTTCTATTTCAGTGAAGAATGTCATTGGTATTTTGGCAGTGATTGCATTGTATCTATATTTGGGTAGGACAGTCATTTTCACAATCTTAATTCTACCAATCCATGAGCATGGAATGTCTTTTCTTTCTTTCATCAATATTTTGTAGTTTTCGTTGTAGAGTGGTTTCATCTCCCTGAGTAAATTTATTCCTAAGTATTTTTTTGTAGTTATTGTAAATTAAATTTTTTTCTTGATTTCTTTTTCTTTTACTTTGTTGTTGGTGTATAGAAATTATACTGATTTTTGTGTGTTGATCATATATCCTGCAACTTTACTGAACTTGTTTATCCATTCTAAGACTGTTTTAGTGGAATCATAGGTTTTTTTTGTTTTGTTTTGTTGTATATAAGATCATGTCATCTGCAAATATGGACAATGTAACTTACTCTTTTCCAATTTGGATGCAATTTATTTTTTTTCTCTTGCCTAATTGCTCTGGTTAGAACTTACACTACTATGATAAATAGAAGTGGTGAAAGTGGACATCCTTGTCTTGTTCCTGTTCTTAGAGGAAAAGCTTTCAACTTTTCCCTGTTCACAGTGATGTTAGCTGTGGGTTTGTCATATATGTCCTATTGTGTTGAGATACTTTCCTTCTATTCCTAATTTGATGAGAGCTTTTGTCATGAAGGATGCTGAATATTATTAAATGCTTTTTCTGCATCTATTGAGATGATCATATAGTTTTTGTCTGTCATTTTTTTTTGATGGGGTGTATCACATTTATTGATTTAGGTATGTTAAGCCATCCTTGCATCCCTGGGATGAATCCCACTTGATCGTTGTGTATAATATTTCTGCTGTTCTGTTGAATTCTGTTTGCTAGTACTTTGTTGAGAATATGTGCATCTATGATCATCAAGGATATTAGATTGTAGTTTTCTTTCATTGTGTTATTATTTTTTTTTTATGATCCACCACTATTTTATTTCTATCTCTAACTAAACCTGTCTATTCTCTCTCTCTCTCCTCTCTCTCTCTCTCTCTGCCTCTCTCTTTCTCTGTCTCTCTCTAATAATTGCTTCTGATATTCAGAAAACCTCAGTATTCTAGGTTTGTCTGTTCAAATTGCAGACTTACAAACTACAAGTAAATAAAACACAAAACCAATAGATTTCTATTTAAACCCAATATGAAGTTTTGTTCTTCCACACATAGTAGTGGGGAAGCCGATGCTTAAGAACATTTTTTATAACATGGCAAGTTCTATGACAGAGGAATGTAAATAGTACTAAGGGCTAACAAAAAGGATATTTCATCTGAATGTCAGGAGTTACAAAAAGCTACCTGGAGAAAATAATTATTGAGTTAGGTCTCAAAAATTGATGATGAATTAGTCAGGTAAAAGAAGACAGAGGGCATCTAAGAAGAGGTAACTTAAGAGACATTACTCAAGGATACAAAGCTGCCAGGTATCAAGGTCCAAAAACAGTCCAGTTTTTCTATTGAGGGAAATGAGTGCTGAGAGGTGGTGAAGTGGTAAGATATGAAGCTGGGGAGAAAAACAAATAAAAAGTTCCCAAGTTACCTAAGACTTTTCACTTCATGGCAAGTACTTTACTTTTATCTTAATGAACAAGATGAATCTTTGTGTGATTTTAAGTACAAAAAAGACATGGTTAATTTGAGTTCCATATAGATCACTTTGAGGGTAGAGTGGGGGATTGATTAGCCACACTAGAAGAAAAAATCATTTTGAAGGCCATTGAAGTAATCCATCTAGATTTCATGAGGACTTGACCACAACAATAGTACTTGAAGTTGAAAAGTTAGATTTCAGAAATATTGGAGCAATAATAGTGTCAGAACTTGGTGATTAGCAAGGACTAAGAGACACAGTAGTTATATTGGTTATCATAGTAAATTACCCTGAAACTTAGTGGCTCAACACAATAAATATTTATTATTTCATGAAGTTTCTACGAGTCTGGATTCTAAGGCAGTTTATCTCGGTGGTTCTGGCTTGGGTCTTATTATGTGGTTGAAGTCTTGATGTCAGCTAATGTTGCATGTCAGCTGGACTGACTGGGTTTGGAGAATCTGCTTCCAAGATAACTCACATGGCTGTTGACAGGAGGCCTCAGTTCTTTGCTGGTTATGGCAGGTGCACTAATTTTCTTTCCAATGAACATCTCTAGAGAGTTTCTCAAGTATCCTCATGAAATGTCAGCTGGCTTTCCCTACAACCAGTGTTTCACAAAGAAGGGAAAAGTATACGGTGCAATCCTTTTTATGATCTAGTAATGAATCAAACAGTAATTTTGCAATATCTTACTTGTTATACATGTGGGAGGTAATTAAACATGGCTTGAATAACATGTATCACAACTCATTGCAGACATAGGGGTCAATGATCAATCCCATGTTATTGTATTTATGTTTAGGTAAATTATAGTGGCATTTAAAAAATAATCAGTAGAATAGGAGCAGGGTTTTGTGGTTTGTTTGGTGTCTGTGTATGTATGTTTCTGGAAAGCAGAAGATATTAAGTTCAGTTTTGGAAATTACCTAATAAATGCTTCATTATATGCTTAGGAACTGCAAGAATACATTTAGTAAAGAAGAAATATATTTGGGAACAGTCAACATTTAAATGGCACTTAAAATCTTAAGATTAGCTAAGTTCATCAAAGTAGAGTATACAAATGAGATGAAAGAAAGCAACATTTAAAAAAATTGAATATGAAAGATACTAAGAAAGAAGATCAGAGAAGTAGAAATTGCAACAATTAGGACTGTAGAAATAAAGGAAATAAATAGTTTAAGAAAAGTAGTCAGGAGGAGGTGAGGCAAGATGGTGGACTGGATGTGCCCAGGGCACAGTCCTCCAACACACAAAGACCAAAACAACTAAGAGACAGCTAAATGTTAAAGGGAGCATCTGCAGGAAAACATCTGTGGAAGTGCAGTAGACTAATGAGATCCCTGTGGATCACAAAAGCCCAGGATGGTGGCATAGAGAGGAGAGAGAGGCATACAGCCTCAGCCACCATATCGCTGGCACCAGGATCAGCACAGGTGGAGTTTTCCCTTGCAGAAAAAGGTAAGAACAAGATCCACATCAGCTCCTACCCTCATCACAGAGACCAGCAGATCCTTTTGCAGGACAAACCCAGAGTCAATTGTGGGGAGCAGCCTAGAATACGCATACTGCATCACTCCAGAATAGAAGCTAAAACTGTGCAATACCCACTCCTCACCCTTGTAACCCAAGCCTACACAGGCCAGCATCATGTTAAAACCAGAGCTTTTGCCAGGAATGTGCCCTGCCCTGGGGCCAGTAGCAGAGGTGCTTCCCTAGCTGCTTCACAAGATTTCAGGCTATGTCCTCATCCCAGAAAACTCATAGGAGAGGCTACAACTCCTTGATCCCAGTAGTTTGAAGCCTGGGCTCACTGTAGCTGTCACTTTAGTTCTGCAGTCTGGGGAGCCAACCCAAATCCTGATGATGTGATACACCCCCGCATCCCCAGCCAGAGATCAGACAAGCACATCCTCCTCAAGTAGATCACCCCCCCCTTTTCCCTGACAGTTGACTGAGTTGTGTATGCCTGAGTCCTCAATCTAGAAAAACAGCTCATGGATCTCTACCCTAACTAATATACCCTTGGGCTGTTGGACATAAAATGCATCCAAGCCGTCCTGGAAAAACAGCTAGGTGGTTCCATCCTGAATAGTCTTGCCTACTGGCCTTGCCAACAGTCCCAGAAGCACCTGGATGGGTCCCCTCACTACAGGCCTGCCTAGTGGTCTTGTCCACCACTCAAAAGAAGATGGATGAGCTCTACCCCCCACCCAGGAAGCAGCTGGACAGGCCATTCTCTCTGCAAGCCTGTCTAGTGGACCTGTCCACCACCCACAGGTAACTGGATGAACCCCATAACTGCACACCTGCCTAGCAGCCCTGCTCACCAACTGGGAAGTGACTGGCCAGGCTCCCTTGCCACAAGCCTGCCTAGAAGACTTGCCAAAACTTTGAGAAGCAGCTGGATGGGCCCATTCACTATAGACCTGCCTAGTGACCTTGCCCACTTACTGACAAGTAAAGCAGCAGCTTTTCCCTATGTAGAACAGCTCCTGAACTGCCAAGGGAAGCACAACTTCACATCAGGCCCCAACCACTGGCATAGTAGAAGGGCCACTGGCAGACCTACATTCAGCTAGCTGAGCTAAACTGTATCCACATCCCTGGCTCAGAAAAACAGCTCAGCTCCAATATCCCTGTAGACTCACCACTGAGTCCTTGGGCCATCACATGCACAGGCAAACCCCTGGTTTAAAAAGCATCATGGTGTCCCTGCTACTGGCAAATCAGTATACACTGACATGCCATATGCCCACACCCTAAGACTCAGAATCAATCTAGCAACTACATCACCAGTGAGCCAGCTCCCAAGACAACTGATCCACAGGGTGCATGTGAACATCCCCAGCTTGCGAACCAACCCAGTAATCACTCCCCCTGCAAATCTGTGCCACTGTCACCACAAACCTCCCAAACATAGGATGCTGAATCACTTGCAAACAGAGCAGAAGTGGATTACAGCTGAGTAAACTACAAAGTATACAGTACTGCATCCATCCTGAACAAAGCCAGGTTGCTCTACCCAACTGACACCCTAGAATGCATTTGCAGGTAAAAGTCTCCCCATGCAAGCTACTCCACAAAACTCAAAGAGGTAACTGTTCCACCAGATGCACAGGTATCAATGCAGGGAAACAGAAACATGAAAAAACAAGGTAACATAACACCAAGAAAAAAACCAAAAACAAAATAATTATTCAGTAACTGATTCACCAAAATCGGAAATTGCTGACTTTCCAGAAAAAGAATTAAAATTAATGATCTTAAGAAAACTCACTAAGAAAAAAGAGAACACAGAGAAATAGTTCAAAAAAAATCAGAAAATCAATTCATTATCTGAGTGAGAAATTTGACAAAGAGATAGATATCATTAAAAATAATCAAGTAGAAATATTGGAATTGAATAATTCACTGAATGGAATAGAAAATACATTTGAGAGTCTCAACAACAGACTAGGTCAAGTAGAAGAAAGAATTTCTGATCTTGAAGTTGCAGTTTTGAAATAACAAAGGAAAAAAAACCAACAAAAAGAATTTAAAAGAATGAATAAAGCTCACAGGGTCTAGGATATACTATTAAGCAAACAGATATTATAATTATGAGCAATCCAGAAGGAGAAGAAAACAAGAAAAGCTATTGAAAATTTACTTAATGAAATAATAGCTGAAAACTTCCCCAGCCTTGGGAAAGATACAAATGTCCAAATCCAGGAAGCACAAAGGTCCCAAAATAGATCTAACCTAATAGGTCATGTCCAACACACAATGTAGTCAAAGTTGCCAAAGACAAAGAGAGAATTCAAAAAAACAGCAAGAGAAAAATGTTAAGTCACTTATAATGGGATCCTCATTAGACTAATAGCAGACTTCTCAACAGAAACACTACCAGCCAGGAGAGAACTGAATGATATATTTAAAGTACTGAAAGAAAAAAATAATGCCAGCCAAGAATACTATACTCACCAAAGCTATCATTCAGAAATGAAGGAGAAATAGTCTTTATCAGACCAACAAAAATTAAGGTAATTCATCACCACCAGACCAGCCTTACAAGAAATATTTAGGGGAATCCTACATCTAGAAGAGAAAGAAGGATGAAAACCATCATAAAAACACAAAAAATATAAAACAAACTGGTAGAGTGGACACACAAATTAGGGCCAGATAGGAACTGAACCTTATCAATATAGAAAACCACCAAATCAAAAGGATAAATGATAATTGAGGAAGAAAGGAACAAAAGATACATAAAACAATCAGAAAATAACCAACAAAATGACAGGAATAAGACCTCAAATAACAATAATAACCATGAATGCAAATGGATTAAATGCCCCAATTAAAAGACATTGACTGGCCGAATGGATTTTAAAAAATGACCCATCCATAGGCTGCCTGCAAGAAATGCACCTTACCTACAAAGACACACACAGACTGAAAGTGAAGGGATGGAAAAGATATTCCCTGCAAATGGAAGACAAAAGTAAGCAGAAGTAGCAATGCTTATGCAGATAAAACAGATTTTAAATCAAAATCTGTACTAAGAGACAAAGAAAGGAATTTATAAAGATAAAGTGGTCAATACAACAAGAGAACATAACAATTACAAATATATATGCACCCAGCACCAGGCACTTGGATATATAAAGCAAATATTACCAGATCTAAAGCAAGACATAAACACCAACACAATGATAGTTTGGGACTTTAACACCCGACTCTCCGTATTAGACAGATCATTAAGAAAGAAACTCAGCAAGGAAACATTGGATTTAAATGGCACCATAGACCAGATGGAGCTAACAGACTTTTACAGAAGATTTCATCCAACAGGTGCAGAATACACATTCTTGTCATTGGAACGTGAAATATTCTCCAGGATTGTCCAGATATTAGGCCACAAAATAAGTATCAACAAGTTAAAAAAAAATTAAAATCATGTCAAGTATTTTTCATGACTGTAATGGAATAAAATTGGAAATCAGTAACAAGAGTAACTTGCAAAACTACAAAAATACATGGAAATTAAACAACATGGTCTTCGAGAAACAATGGATCAATGGAGAGATTAAGAATGACATCAAAACATTTCTTGAAACTAATGAAGACAGACAGACAACATACTAAAATCATGAGATACTGCCAAGGCAGTGGTAAGAGGAAAGTTTATAGCAATAAAAACTTGTGTCAAAAAAAAAAAAATTGTTATAATCCCATTTGTTTATTTTTTCTTTGGTGGCCCATGCTTTTGGGGTCATATTCATGAAGTCTGTGCCATGTCCTACTCCCAGAAATGATCCTACTATGTTTTCTTTAAGAAGTTTTAATGTTTCAGGGTGTATATTTAATTATTTAATCCATTTTGAGTTGATCTTAGTATATGGTGAGAGGTATGGGTCTAGTTTCATTCTCCTGCATATGGATATCCAGTTATCCCAGGATCATTTGCTGAAGAGGCAGTCTCTTCCCCAGTGTGTAGGCTTGATGCCATTGTCAAAGATCAGGCTGTAGGTTTCTGGGTTGATTTCTGGATTCTCTATTCTACTCCATTGATTAGCATCTCTATTTTTATGCCAGTACCATGCTGTTTTGGTTATTATAGCTTTACAGTATGGTTTAAAGTCAGGTTGTGTTAAGCCTCCAGCTTTATTTATTTATTTATTTATTTTTGCTCAGCATTGCTTTAGCTTTGTGTGGTCTTTTGTTATTCCATATAAATGTCTGGATAGTTTTTTCCATTTCTGAGAAAAATATCATTGGAATTTTGATGGGGATTGCATTGAATCTGTATATCGCTTTGGGTAGTATGGACATTTTCACAATGTTTATTCTTCCAGTCAAAGAGCATGGGATATCTTTCCATCTTCTTGTGTCCTCTTTAATTTCTCTCAGCAGTGGTTTGTAGTTCTCATTATAGAGATTTTTCACATCCTTGGTTAACTCTATTCCTAAGTATTTTATTTTTTTTGTTGGCTATTGTAAATGGGCAAGCTTTCTTGATTTCTCTTTCTGCATGTTCACTATTGGAGAATAGAAATGCTACAGATTTTTGTGTGTTGATTTTGTATCCTGCAACTTTGCTAAAACCATTTATCAACTCCAAGAGTTATTTTATACAGTCTTTAGGCTGCTTGATATCTAGAATCAGGTCATCTGCAAACAGGGATAATTCTACTTCATCATTTCCAATCTGGATGCCATTTATTTCCTTCTCTTCTCTGATTGCTAAATAAATGGGATTATATCAAACTAAAAAGCTTCTTCACAGCAAAAGAAACAATTAATAGAGTTAAAAGTCAACTGACAGAGTGGGAGAAAATATTTGCAAAATATACATTTGACAAGGGATTAATATCCAGAATATACAAGTAACTGAAGCAACTTTACAACAATGGCAAAGAAAAAAAAAAACTAAAAACAAAAAAAAAACAAGTAAGCCAATATAAAAATGGGCAAAAGAGCTAAACAGGCATTTCTCAAAGGAAGATATATGAATGAACAACAGACACATGAAAAAATTCTCAGCATTGCTCAGAATTCGGGAAATGCAAATCAAAACCACACTGAGATACCATCTCACTCCAGTTTGGATGGCTTATATCCAAAAGACTGTGAATGATAAATGCTGGCAAGGTAGTGGAGAAAAAGAAACTCTCATACATTGTTGGTGGGACTGCAAAATGGTGCAGCCTCTAACAAAAATGGTATGGAGGCTCCTCAGACAAATGCAGATAGATCTAACTTATGACCCAGCTTTCCAACTGCTGGGAATATACCCAGATGAATGGAAATCATCAAGTCAAAAGTATACATGTTCTGCAATGTTAATTGCAGCACTATTTACAATAGCTAAGAGTTGGAACCAGCCCAAATGCCCATTATTAGATGAATGGTTATGGAAAATGTTGTATATCTACACAATGGAATACTACTTTGATATAAAAAAATAATGAAGTACTGCCATTTGCAACGACATGGATGGGCCTAGAAAGAATTATATTAAGTGAAACAAGTCACAGGCAGAAACAGAAATATCACATGTTCTCACTTATTTGTGGTAACTAAAAATAAATAAATAAATACACGAACAACCTGCGGGGGGTAGAAGACACAACAGTTACTATTCCTTCAATTTGATATGACAAACAAACAGATATGAGGTATTTGGGAGGGAGGGGGAGAGAGAGGAGGGAGGGGGGTTTCGGTAATGGGCCACAATGATCAACCACATTGTATTTTGACAAAATAAAATAAAATTTTTTTTAAAAAAAGAAAGATTTCAAATGAACAGCCTAACAATGCACCTCAAGGAACCAGAAAAGCAAGAACAAACTACACCCAAAGTAAGTAGAAGAAAAGAAGTAAGAAATAATTCAGAGCATAAATAAATAAAATTGAGACTAACAATGTAATCCAAAAGACTAATCAAGGGACAAGTTGATTATTTGAAATGATGAACAAAATTGACAATCCATTAACCAGAACAACCAAGAAAAAAAGAGAAAAGTCCTAAATAAATAAAATCAGAAATGCATTGAACACATTACAACAGACAGCACTAAAATAAAAAGTATCATCAGAGACTATTATGAACAACTATATGCCAGTAAATATGAAAAAACCTAGAGGAAATGGATAAATTTCTGCTAACATATGACCTACCATGACTGAAACCAAAAAGAAATAGAAAACCTAAATAGACCAATAAATAATAACAAGATTGTATCAGTAATAAATATTCTTCCAACATAAAAAACATAGGACCAGATGGCTTTACTGATGAATTCTACCAAACGTTTTAAAAAAGAAGTAATACCAATAGTTCTTAAGTTATTTCAAAAAATTGAAGTGGACAGAATTCTTTCAAACTCATACTACAAGGCTAGTATTACCATGATGCCAAAACCAAGCAGGGACATGACAAAAAAAGAAAACTACAGGCCAATATACCTAATGAACACAGATGCAAAAATCCTCAATGAAATACTAGCTAAGTGAATCCAAAAGTACATCAAAAAGATTATTCACCATGATCAAGTGGGAATTAATACCACGTATGCCAGCATCGTTCAATATACATAAATCAATATGTAACATCAGCAGAATGAAAGAAAAAAAACACGATCATCTCAATAGATGCAGAAAAAGCATTTTATCAAATTCAACATTCCTACATGATAAAGGCCCTCAACAAATTAGGAATAGAAGGAAAATGTCTTAATACAATAAAGGCTATATATGACAAACCCACAGTTAACATGATACTGAATGAAGAAAAGCTTAAAGATTTCTTCCTAAGAACTAGAACAGGACAACTATACACACTCTCACCACTTTTATTCAACGGAGTACTAGAAGTCCTAGCAAGAACAATTAGGCAAGAGAAAAAAATAAAGGGCATTCAAATTGGAAAGGAGGAAGACGAGTTTCCTAGTATGCAGATGACATAATTTTATATACAGAGAAACCCAAAGACTGTCCCAAAAATCTCCTGGACCTAGTACAAAAATTCAGTAAAGTTGTAGGATACAAAATCAACATACAAAAATCAGTAGCATTTTTGTACATCAACAATGAACTTGCAGAAAGTGAAATCAAGACACCTATCCCATTTGCAATAGCAATAAAGAAAATAAAATACCTAAGCATAAATTTAACCAAAGAGGAAAGATCTCTACAATGAAAACTATAAAATGCTGATTAAAGACATTAAAGAAAACACCACAAAATAATGGAAAGACACCCCATGCTCATGAATTGGAAGAATTAATATTGCCAAATGACCATACTACCCAAAGCAATGAACAGATTAAATGCAATCCCCATCAAGTTACCAATGACATACTTCCCAGAAATAGAAAAATAATTCAAAAATTTATACAGAATGACAAGAGATCCCAAATAGCCAAAGCAATCCTGAGAAAAATCAAAGCAATGGGTATCATACTGCCTGACTTCAAAATATACTACAAAGCTATAGTAATCAAAGCAGCCTGATACTGGCACAAAAATAGACATTTAGACCAATGGAACAGAATAGAGAATTCAGAAATAAATACACATACACACAGCCAACTGATTTTTGACAGTGGAGACAAGAATACACATTGAAGAAAGGACATTCTCTTCAATAAATTGGGCTGAGAAAATTGGAGATCCATATTCAGAAGAATCAAATTAGATCCTTATGTCTAACTGTATATCAAAATCAACTCAAAATTGATTAAAAATGTAGATGCAGGGGTTCTCAAAAAATAAAACTTCCAGAAGAAGAAAAAGGGGAAATACTTCAGGACATAAGTCTGGGCAAAGGTTTTGAATAATTATTCAGAAGTACAGGGAAGAAAAGCAAAAATTAACAAATGGAATTGTACCAAACTAACAAGCTTCTTCACAACAAAGGAAACATTCAACAGAGCAAAAAGACAACCTGCAGAATGGGAGAAAACATTTGTAAATTATGCATTTAACAAAGGAGTAACATCTAGCATATAAAAAGCACTCAAACAACTCAATTGTAAAAAAACAAATAATCTGATTAAAAAAATGGGCAAAGGATCAGAGCAGATGTTTTTTGAAATAAGATGTACAAACCGCCAACAAGTATAAGAAATAATGCTTAATATCACTCA
This sequence comes from Galeopterus variegatus, assembly GCF_000696425.1. NCBI lineage: Eukaryota > Metazoa > Chordata > Mammalia > Dermoptera > Cynocephalidae > Galeopterus > Galeopterus variegatus. Next base: position 360,236 of record NW_007727412.1, read on the forward strand.
GCATCAGAGAAATGCAAATCAAAACCACAACTCCATCTCATCCCAGTTAGAATGGCTATTTTGAAAAAGACAAAATAGCAAATACTCGTGAGGATTTGGCAAAAGGGGATCTTTCATAATTTGTTGGTGGGAACATTAATTAATACAGCCATCATGGAAAGCAGTATGGATGTTTCTCAACTACAGGTAGAACCACTATAAGATCCAACAATCTCACTACTGGGTATATATCCAAAGGAATGGAAATCGACAAGTCAAAGGGACACCCGCACTCCCATGTTTATAGTGGCTCTGTTCACAATAGCCAAGAGTTGGAACCAACATAAATGTCCTTCGATGGAAGACTGGATGAATAAAATGTAGTATATACACACAATGGAATACTACTCAGTCACAAAGAAGAATGAAATTCTGCATTTGCAGCAACATGGATGCACTTGGAGAAAATTATGTTAAGTTAAATAAGCTAAAAAAGTTGATCTCATAGAAGTAGAGACTAGAACGATGGTTCCTAGAGATTGGTGGGGGAAGAGGAATGGGGGATGGGGAGAAGTTGGTCAGTGGATAGAAAATATTATAGAGATAGGAAAAATGGGATCTAGTGTTCTATAGTAACATAGGGAGACTACAGTTAACAACAAAGTATTGTGTATCTTTAAATTGCTAGTAGAGATTATGTTGAGTATTCCAAACATGAGGAAAGACAAATGTTTGAGTAGACGGATATACTGAGCACCCTGATATGATCCTTTCACACAGTATGAATATATCCAAATATCATATTGTACTCCACAAATATATATAATTACCATGGGTCAATTAAGAAAAGTAAATTAAAAAGGATAAAGAGAGAAATGGAGAGTAGATTAGTGTTCACCAGAGGCAGGGAAAGGGAGGGCGGAGAGGCGGCTGGGGAATGGTTGGTAGATTACAAAGTTACAAAGTTACGGTTTGATAGGAAGCGTAAGTTCTGGTGATGTAACTTGAGAATTGCCAATAATATTGTATTGTATATTTCAATATAGCGGGAAAAGAGGATCTTGAGTTTTAGAACCACAAAGAAATAATAAAGGTTTAGGTGAGTGATAAATATGCTAATTATTCTGATTAGATCATTACAAAACACATGCACAATACATGCATGTATTGAAATAACAAACCGTACCACATAAACATGTACAATGAAAAAAAATAAATTAAACAAAAAGAAAAAGAGTAGTCAGCAGTGTCAAAGGAAGCAGAAGTATCCGGAGAACTAAAATATGCCCACTGGATTTGGCAATAATTATGCCACTATGTTGCCAGAGAAATTGAAGTTTGGAAGTGTGGGAATGTAAAAACGGTAACAGAGGGTTAAGTATAGGTAAATTCAATAAAACTGCGTGTAATTATTTATCAGTTATATTCCAGTCTGGAAACAGAGACCCTTCAGAATACTTAAACAAAGGAAATTTAATATTGGCAATTGATTACATAGGTGATAGAATTGCTGAAAAACCAAACAGGAAATGATGAGGCAAATCAGAGATTAGACATTTCAGAAGCTGCTGCACCACCTGTGCTGATGGGACAAAGGGAGGAGTTGGGGTTACTGATGCCCAGAAAACACGTTCTCCTTGAGCAAATTGAAATCAATTCTTGTAAAAACTGGAGCCACAGAGGTGAAGCAGCTGCTGCTGAACATGCTTAACGGGCAGGCAGAGAGGGTGAGAAATACCCTTCTCTCTTCATTCTCCCTTGTTCTGATAATGTCTCTCATGGGCAGACTACAGGTGAAGCTAGATGACCCAGGAATCTGAGAGAAATATTTCTCCTGGTGTCAGCCCCAAGTGATAAAAAATGGAAAAGGGAAAGGAATGTTGTGACAACAACAAGGAGAACAACTCACACAATTTATTTTTTGACTTGCCAACCTGTAAAAACAAACCAAATTAAAAGCCCCATGTAAGAAACTTGGTAAACTTTAATGCATAATGAAAAATGAAATTCAATTATGATATTTTAAACACCAAGGCCTGTGTTCTAGGTAGAATACCTATAAAATGAAGAACTTTTATCTCAGCCCTTTAAATGTAGGAAGATTTAGCATGACTTAGAATAAATGGGCTTGATATTATCTCTCATAATACATGAAGTCTTCAAGAATTCTCTGCATAGACATTAATGAAAGATTTAAAACTCATTTTATATTTAATTAAATATTTCCATTCTATTTGATTCAGTGAATTTTTCATTTCTTAAAAGATATGGAAAAGTAATAAAATGAAGTGAATATATTCACCATATATATAAGGTGTGTTTTATATATATATAAATATATATATATTTTTTTTTACCATAGCCACAAGACAAAACACCATGTAAAATATAATTTTATCACTTAAGTAATTATAGATTCATGGCATCAAAATTTTAAATATTATTGATCTAGTAAAATATAGAGCAGTATACAATTGCGGTGAGAATTTTTGAAGGTCTCGCTACATCCATTTCTCCCTCCCTGTAGGCTAGCAGAATTTTGATTTAGGTCAAACATTTAATACTTTCATTTCATGTGCACTCAGAATTTCACTGTGTTCCCCTACACATCACGGTGGTGTGAGACTCACTGGCTTAAGGTATTTGTAGATACTATCTCCTAGATACTGGACAAAAGTGGGCAAGTACCATAAATGGTCAATCAGGTGGGGGAAAAGGGTCTCTTAGAGTGCTGGTAAGTTGTATGCTGTTGTGAGGACCAGAACTGCCATGGCCATTTTGCTACCAGACTAAACAGAGAGAGAGACTGTGGGTAAAATCAAGATAATTTCAAGAAAGTGAAGCAGTAGTCATCAGCCTATGCTAAACCTGAAGCCTGACCTACAATTTCACTGTCAGTTGTGTGGGCAAATACAATTATTTATTATTTAGGTTAGTTCGAGTTGTGTTTTATTTCACTGACTGCCAAAAACATCCTAAATCTATGTACAAAATGTGTGTGTGTGTGTGTGTGTGTGTGTGTGTGTGTGTGGTAGTTACTAAACTTATGACATCTGCTCTTCATTTTAACTATGTATATATTATTTTAAGCATTTCAAATGCTAATATTTTTTTAAATCTCCAAATAACAATCTACGAATCTATTCATCTCATGTAACAATAATATCTGACTTGTATTAAGATTTCAGTAGCATGATAGATACTAGAGCAAAAGCTCTCAGCTATCTTGGAATCACCAACTTTATTTTTTTTAAATATTTAACCATTTTGTTTCTTATATTTTATTTTTAATTGGCAAAAAATAATTGTACATTCTGTGAGCACTATGATGTTTTGAGATCTACATACTGAGGAATGATTAAATCGAGCCAGTTAGCATATCCATCCTCTTACCTACTTATCCTTTGTTCTTTGGTGAGAACATTTAAAATTTACTACTAGCAATTTAAAAATATACATTATTATTAATTATAGTCACCATGCTGTGCAATATATTACTAAACTCTTCTTTTAATGTAATGAAATGCACTGACTTTCCCATGTAGGAAAAATATACAACACATCGATACATACAAAAATTTATATAAACTCTTCTGGATTCTCACACTGAATTATGTCAATCCCTACAATAGGGTATCATTTATAAAACAGCAAGATACATTTTCAAAAAAAAATAAATAAACACTGGTGTTAATGCACAACTGTTCTGAAATTTTAAATAGGCCTAACAGGTATCCCTAATCTTCAGTGAGAAAGAATCAGTCTTCAAATTCTTGGTTTGAGACATAATATGGAGAAATGAAATGTTGGCTCGGAGATAACTATAAACTCATTCATTCTAGTGTCCCTGAACATGTGACTTCAATATGTTTTGTTATTCATTTTAATGTTGGATTTCCTTTATTTTTGCATATGTCATGCCATATCTTTTCAAAGATAGTATATAGTAATATGTGATTTACATAAAAGAGTGTATACTTAGATGACCTGACGGAGGAAAGAATTAATTTTCATTCATCACACCTGTGACAAATAGTTTGGGTTACATTTGGAAATGCTATATCATATATTTCTTATATATCTGATAATAGAACTACACGTAGATACAGAAATCAAGTTCAAATTAACAAAATAAAAAGCACATAAGTTAGTAATCAGCATGTTACAAACTTAAAGTTTGACAACTGTAATAAAAACTATAAGAATTTGATAAATTTGATAAATTTTCTCTTTGCTTTCAATAAATGTTTCATAAGGGAGTGCACTGATTGTTATATACAGAACTAATTTTAAAGGTGACCATCATTAAAAAATAGAACATTCCATGTATATTTCATATATAAGCAGTTCCATAAATATTCTATATAATATTCAGGCCACACCAGACATTCTAATTGTCCAAATACCTCTCCTGTGTTTCTGAATCTTTCATGTTATTTGCATGTATGATTTTATACCAGCTTGACCTTATATTATTTTGAGAAAGAGAACCAAACCTTTTGGTTTTGTATTCCATAACAGGTAGGTAAAAATGTGTTAAGGAAATAAGTGCTTTTCCTTGTGATACAAATTGCCTGCTGCTTCTATGGCATTGTAATATCACAAGAACACCAACAATAAAATTATTAATAATGAATCTGGCTTATTTATCTTTATTGTATTAACAACTGGACAATTGGAGAGAAATACATAAATCAGGAAAATTACCCTCTATTTTCTATATAAAATAGCATTCCTTTTATTGTGATTTGGGAATTTCATACAAATGAAAAGACTAGTTAAATTGTTCACAGTTCTAAAGTATTCTTATTCAATTCTGAAGATTAGTATTCTTATTCAATTCTTGGTATTTGACTGCTTATTTAGAGGGGGTGAAAATGAAAGACTTTTAGCTATTACTGGGAAAGGCTGTCAGCATAATTTTTTAATTGATAAACATTTTTATATGTGTATATATACAATGTGAAATGACTAAATCAAGCTAATTAACACATCTATTACTTCACATATTTGTCATTTATTGTGGTGAAAATATTTGAAATCTACTCTCTGAACAACTTTTAAGTATATGCCAATATCACCCTGATACCAAAACCAGACAAAGATACAACAACAAAAGAAAACTATAGGCCAATATTTTTCATGAATATAAATGCAAAAACCCTTAGTAAAATATTAGCAAATAGAATATAGCACCACATCTAAAAAGTATGCAACATGACCAAGTGGGAATTATCCCAGTGATACAAGGATGGTTCAACAGGCACAAGTCAATTAATATGATACACCACCTCAACAAAATCAAGGACAAAACCCATATGATTATTTCAGTAGACACTGAAAAAGCATTTGACAACATTCAGCATCCCTTTATGATAAAGACACTCAGAAATTAGGTATATAAGGAAACTATCTCAACACAATAAAAGCCATGTATAACAAACCCACATCCAATATTATCCTGAATGGGGAAAAGGTTAAAGATTTTCCCTTAAGAATGGGAATAAGACAAAGATACCCACTCTCACCACTCCAATTAACATAGTATTAGAAGTGCTAGCCAGAGCAATCAGGCAAGAGAAAATAAATGAAAGGCATCCGGATTGGAAATGACAAAGTCAAATTTTCCTTGTTTTCAGATAACATGATCCTATATATAGAAAAGCCTAGAGACTCTACCAAAACAAACTCTTAGAACTGACAAATGATACCAGTAAACTTGCAGGATACAAAATCAATATGCAAAATTAGTACCATTTTTTGTATTCCAACAATGAACTAGCAGAGAAAGAAATCAAGAAAGCTAGTCCATTTACAATAGTCACCAAAAACATAAAATACCTAGGAATGAAGTTAACCAAGGATGTGAAAGATCTCAACAATGAGAATTACAAATCACTGCTGAAAGAAATTTAAAAGAACACAAAAAATGGAAAGATATTCCGTACTCTTTGATTAGAAGAATTAACATTGTGAAAATGCACATACTATCCAAACTGATCTACAGATTCAATGCAATCCCCATCAAAATACCAATGACATCTTCACAGAAATGAAAAAACACAACCCTAACATTCATATGGAACTATGAAAGACCCTGAATAAACAAAGAAATCCAAAGCAAAAAAAAAAAAAAAAGCCATAGGCATATTACTACCTGACTTCAAATTATACTACAAAGCTATAGTAACCAAAACAGCATTACATTGACTTAAAAACAGACACATGGACCAACGGAATAGAAAAGAGAACCCAAAAATCAACCCATATACTTACAGCCAACTGATATTCAATAAAGGAACTGAGAACATTCAATGAGGAATTGACTGCTTCTTCCATAAATGGTGCTGGGAAAACTGGACATCCATATGTAGAACAACACATTTTTATTAACTATAATCACCATGTTGTACAGTAGATCTGAACTTATTCCTCCAGTCTAACTGAAATTGTATAGCCTTTGACCAAAATCTCCCTAATACCCCCTCTCCACACCCAGGCCTCAGTAGCTACCATTCTACACTCTGCTTGTATGAGTTTGATGTTTTTAGATTAATGCAGTATTTGTCCTCCTGTGTCTGGATTATTTTACTTAGCATACTGTCCTCCAGTTTCATCCATGTTGCTGCAAATGAGAAGATTTCTTTTTTTAAGGCTGAATAGTATTCCATTGTGTATATATACCACATTATTTTATCCATTCATTCATTCATTGACACTTAGAATAGTTTCATATCCTGGCTGTTGTGAATAATAACTCACAATAAGTATGTGAGTATGGATTTCTCTTTCACATGTTTCTCTTTCACATATCATTTCCTTTGCTCAGAAGTGAAGTTACTGGATCATATGGTAGTTTTATATTTAGTTTCTTGAAGAACTTCCATATTGTTTTCTATATTGGCTATACTAATTTACATTTCTACCAACAGTGTGCAAGGGTTCCCTTTTCTCCTCATCCTTGCCAATAATTTTTATCTCACCTTTTTGATAATAGCCACCCTAATAGGTATTAGGTAATATCTCCTACTGGTTTTAATTTGCATTTCTCTGATGTTACTGATGTTGAATATTTTTTCATATACTTTTTGGTCATTAATATGTCTTTCCCATTCTTTTGCCCATTTTTAATCAGATTAAAAAAGACCCTAAATATCCAAAGCAATTTTGAGCAAAAAGAATAAAGCTGAAGTCAGCATACTACCTGATCTCAAAATCTACTACAAAACTATACTAATAAAAACAGCATAATAATGACACAAAAACAGATATATAGATCAAAAACAGAGTAGAGATCTAAGGAATAAATTTATGTATTTACAGTAAACTGATCTTTGACAAAGGTTCCAAGGACACATGGAGGGTAAAGGATAGTCTCTTCAATAAATTGTGCTGGAAAAACTGGATATCCCCAAGCAGAAGAATGAAATTGGGCCCAAACCACACTCCATATACAAAACACAACTCAAAATGGATTAAAAGACTTAAACATAAGATCCCAAACAGTAAATCTCCTAGAAGAAAGCACAGTGGTGGGCCGAGCCCGTGGCGCACTTGGGAGGGTGTGGTGCTGGGAGCGTAGCAGCGCTCCCGCCACGGGTTCGGATCCTATATAGGGATGACCGGTGCACTCACAGTGCTCACTGGCTGAGCGCGGTGCGGCCGGTCTCAAAAAGGACAAAAAAAAAAAAAAAAGAAAGAAAGCACAGTGGAAAAGCTTCTTGACATTGGTCTTGGCAAAGATTTTTTGGCTATGACCTCAAAAGCTCAGGCAACCAAAGCAAAATCTCACAAACGGATGGCATCAAACTGAAAAGCTTATGCACAGCAAAGGTAACAATCAACAAAGTGAAAAAGCAACCTACAAAATGTAAGAAAATGTTTGTCAACCATAAATCTGATATTGTGCTAGTATCAAAAATACATAAAGATGTCAGTATTTTTTAACACATGGAGACATTTAAGGGTGAACATGAACATGTACTTTAAAGAGGAACATGTTGGTTTTATTATGCATCTTAAATTTATATAGTATTGTTTGCTTGTTTATAGTACAGCAAAACACATGCATAAAATGGTTCATTAAATAATAGAGCATGATTATCTCTAACTGTTAAAAATATCCAAGTCATGAAGATAAATATAAAAGCATAAATTTTCTACATCTCCATGTTATATGAAAAAAAATAATTCTTAATTGTAAAATGGGCTTAAATGTCTGATGAGAATTTAAATTTCTAATTTTATTATTAGAAAAATTTCAGTGGAATACTAGAAGACATGTTTTGGAACAGCTTAATATCTGTGCTTCCATGGACCTCCATTTTTAAAGGCTATTTTTCAGAGTTGAGCTACTGATACTATTGTACCACTTGATACTTTTTTTGACATTTATGCAGCAAGTATTTCAAATGGAACATTATATTTTGAGAGGACAGATAGCAAAAAAAAAAAAAAAAGAGTATGCAATCCTTTTCTTTTCATGGTAATCACAACTTGCCCTTTGATCTGACTTGAGACTCTTTATCCTTCTCAACAACACAGTAGGAGGTGGTTTCTTCTGCTGGAATTAAGTAGGGCAAGATGCCATGTGATAATAATAACTGCTTCCATCCCTCCTAATGTATATTTTTCTTATACCAACTATTTGGTAAAGACAGATGTATAATACATTTTCCGAATTTTATCTCCACTTTTTTCTTCCAGTTAGCATACTATTTTTTTCTCTAAAAGTTTCATTTCAATGAACAGGAACAGAATATTTTACAGAAAAATCTCAAAGAAGTTTTTGTTTGTTCGTTTGTTTTGTTTTTGTAAAGATACACCCTTAGTGATGAAGTGTTTGTGCTGAGAATGATAAAGGGTAGTTTCCCTATTGTTCACACAGCAGATTGTTGTCCTCTTTTTTTTCCTAAGAGGGAAAGGTCTTATCCTCAGTAATGCTGCATGAGTTTTTCGGTTACTTGGCAACAATAATAAAAAAGACACACGCAGTAATGGGCCCATCGTCAAAATCATGACAGACAGTAGTGCCTCAGCTGTTTTAATGGCCATATGGAGGCATTAAATTCCTTGCTTTCAAGAACTAAACTCAACGCATATGATCAGGGTAAACCCTGGTATGTGCTGCAATTTGAAACATTTTAGCTACTATATGTGAATTAGCATGTAGAGAAACGTGAATAAATATTAGGCATTCACCTGAATAAATAAAAAAAAAAGCACCTCTGTAATACACTAGATAGACAGTTTTCTTCTAATTTAAATATCAAGATAGACATTTTTGGAATATCTTCATGATTAATGACAGCTAATATTATGAGGCCATATACTGTATGTATGATGATGTGTGTTACTAAGGAAATTAATAAATAGGAAGAAATACTTGAAGAAGTAATACTGCTATTAATAAACAAATAGTTAAAACAAATCGGTATGTGAGGAAAATCCCAAATGGCATGAAAACACTAAGAAATGAAACTACCTGTAACAAAAATGAATAACATAGACATACTAAAGGCAGGGAGTGAAAGAACTAACCTAAATAACTTTGAAAAAAAGTAAGTTGACTGGATATGGTAAGGATAAAGACAAAAAAAATCTGTGCACAAATGCTGTTTTTTAGTCAGTAAATGTGTTACTCATAGGGGTACTGGTAAGACATTCTTAAACTAATTTATTTGCATACTAGAATTGAACAGATAAATAATAAAAATCAGGTTTTTACTGTTTAAGAAAGAAGTTACAAATAAGAAAGGGGAAAGACTAAAATGATCCCTGTGGTGTTGAATTGGAATCTGAGGTATCCATGTCAACTCATTATACCTACACATACTTACACACACAAACACAGACAAACAAACACAGATACAAAAATAGATATGTGTGAATACATGGGCTAATATGCAAACATTTCCTAGTACTGTCTATTGAGAGGGTCTGGAAACAATGACACCCCAGTAATAATTAGCATACCTAGTGCCCAGACCTTGGTTTCTAAGCACCATTTCTCTATAAAAGGAACCAGGGATCCTTGGAGAAGTGGTTCATTCCAGGGCAGGAGTAGGAAAAATCAAGAGGAGCTTGGAACATCTTATGGACCAGAAAAATGAAAGTTGTCAAAAATATGGGGGTTGTTGATAGAACACCTGAAAAAGCTCCTAATGGCCAAATTTTTGAGCAACAAAATAAATACTGACAGAGTTGAAGTATAATTCTAGGAATAAAATAAATATTCATGAGCTCATGACAGAATAAATAAATAATTGATTAAATAAATAGATGGAAGATATGTGACAGCTATTTCATATGGGGGACTACAATTAGTAAATGTGTAAAGAAGGGAAAAAATAGAAACCGCCATTAGGTAAATACCACAGTGTAGAGTATTTCATACATGATCCACTGATAGGTTCTAGAATCAGTGGGCAAGGGTTTGAGGAGAAAAGATATTTACATAGCTTCAAAGTATTTCCCTTGAGATATTTGTTCACTACAGGAGAAATGATTATAATGTTACAAGGGAAACTCCCAGCAGAGACGACCTTAATCGAGTGACCAGTAAGAAGACATACTAAAGTCATGAACCCTGTGATAAAGAGCACTGAGAAGGACATGGCAAAATAACCCAATGCAATGCAGGATTCTTATTGGGATCTTTAAAAGGACATTAATGGAAAATATAGTAAAGTTTGAATGAGAGTTAATTTGGTTAAAGCTATTATGACAGTGTTAATTTCCTGGTCATAGTAATTGTACTGTGGTTGTCTAAGATGTTAACAATGGAGAAGGCTGGGTGAGGGATATATTGAAACTCTGTCTACTATTTCTGCAATTTTTTTATAAGCCTAAAAGCAGTTTAAAATTAAATGTTTAAAAGTTTGCTGTAATAAAACAAACTCAGTAGGACTTCCATTCCTAGTTGCTAAAAACAACTTTAAAAATAGGCAAAATATATAAACTAACTGTTTTCAGACACTACAAAACAGTCAGTACAGGATTATGATTCCTCAAAAAAAAAAGGAAACCAAATGAAGTAAGCCTCCAAAACATCTTGAATCTTTGCTTGAAGACAATTTTCTGCACTGTGGTGCAGGGAGGATAAGCCTAAACAGAGCACAATGGACTCACTCAACTGATGATGCAGTGATCAGAAATTTGGAGCACTAAGACTGCTGGAATTCGCAGGGCAAGTTGTTAAGAAGAAAACAGCTGTGTAAAGTTAATGCTCGAGAAACTTGCAGAGGGTTTCCCTTTGGTCTTTCACTGAACACTAGACTGCTCATGTGCGGGGCATCATTCCATAAGGCTGGGCAAAGAGCAACCACCAGGGGAATAAAAAAAAAAAAATACTGTAGAGCAGTGAGCTGAACAACTACTGGAACACAAACACGACTGGGATACTTTTGATATTAAATAGCCAAAGGGGAGAATCTTTTTTGAACACCCAAAGTAAGTCAGTAGAGTCTCAGAAAAGTCTAAGTCATAGGAATAGGGCTAATGCAGTCAAAGAGTAATAGCTACCATTACACTCTCCCTAACAAAATGTAAAAACAGGCCTAGAAAAGACCAGTATGATGTACAAATGAATTAACTGCTTGCCTGAACTTTTTATTAAAGAAAATAACAAAATCCAGACACTTAACTTAGCATCCATAATGAAGAGGATACAATAAAAAAATTACTAGATATGCAAAGAGGCAGGAAAATATGATCCATAAGAGGAAAAAACAACTTGTAATCAGGGAAAAAATCAAAAATGATGGAAATAGCAGACAAGGACCTTAAAACAACCTATTACAATTGTATTCAAGGACTTAAAGGAAAATGAAAAACTATTGAAGGAAACAAAATTATTCCATAGTCAGAATAATTCTTATCAAAATTATAGCTGTCTCTTCTTTTTTTTTTTTTTTTCCTTTTTGTCTTTTTTTCATGTCCGGCAACGGATCGCAACCCTTCTTATAGAAGTCAACCAGCCGATTTTAAAATTTATAAAAAAATCAAAGAAATGAGTCTTGAAAAAGGAAAATAAAGTTAGTGTATTTATACTATTTCACTTTAATATTTACAATGAAGTTACAGTAATGAAGTTAGTAATTGTCCTAAAGATAGAGAAATATATTAGTAAAACTAAATAGAGAATCCAAAAATAGAATAGAATTTATATGATTTATTAACTTTCCAGCAAAGTAGCAAGTGAATTTAATGGGGAAATGAAAATCTTTTCAACAAATGGTGTTTGAACAACCTGATGAATGTGAAATCTGTCCACTACCTAACTCAGTACAAAAACTTAACATGTGGTACATCATATACCCAAAACTAACAGCTAAAATTAAAACTTTTGAAATACGACACAGCAGAATATCTTCATGAGCTGAGAGTAGACAAAGACATTCTTGGGGGGGAGGGGAGAGAGNGGGAGCGCCACCGCGCTTCCCAAGCAGCGCACTATCCAGTGCGCCACCGGGCTGGCCCTATACCTTTTAAGGTATTTTCTCAGGAGAAAATTTGTCAGAATCCCCCTGCTGGAAAATAAGTGTCCAGATGCCAGAATTCTGGGAGTTAAGTGGGAGAAAATGGCTCATGACAACTGCATTAAGCTATCAGTGTCAGTCACTTACTCCTTTTGTTTTTATACAGTACTCATGTCCTTGTCTGTGCCAGGAGTCCCCCAGTTCAAAAACACCCTTTCAAATAATAGACCTCTAAACCTCTGCCAGTATGAGGGAGGGACCGTCAGTAAAATGAAGGGGTTCTAAGGCTTTAACTTTTTCTGTAAATAGCCATCCTCTTATCCTCAGCTATACATAAATTTGGTGCTGCCAGTTCCTAGAACTTTTCAGGATACAGCAATGCTGATTTGGAATTTAACTTCTTAAGCATGGAGTCTTTTGTCAGCTATCGCTGGTCTATGTTCAGTTTCTGACATTCTGTAATTTTTTTTTCTTCTGTTATCCCTGTACTTAAAAAGTGAAGGAAATTCCCTTCACTGCAATATAGTGAAATTTGTGAGGATATGAAATCATATGCACATGTTCAGTCCACCACTTTAATCGAGAAAATAGAAATACAGAAATAACAGGATTTTTTGATGGTTTGGATATGAAGAAGTGTGAGAGGGCCGGCCCGGTGGCGCACTGCTATAGTGCCCCGCTTGGGAAGCGCAGTGGCGCTCCCGCCGAGGGTTCGGATCCCACATACAGACTGGTTCCCGCTCACTGGCTGGGCGAGGGGCGGGCGCAGCACCGAGGGCTGTGATCCCGTTGCCGGTCCCGGTCCGGTCCGGGCGCAACACTGAGGGTTGCGGTCCGTTGCCGGACACGAAAAAAGACAAAAAGGAAAAAAAAAAAAAGTGTGAGAGAGGGGGTCAAGGATGACAAAGGTTTAAATATGTTCAACAAAAATATAATTAAGAAAATTAATTTAAAAGCCAGAGACAAATCAGGTATGGACAGAACATGTATCTGACAAAGGACTTATATCCAGATATGTAAACAACTTCAACAACTCAATAATAAAAAATATTCAAGCACAGCTGTAATATTCTTATTCAAACCACAATAAAACAACACTATCCACCTACTAAAATGGCTAAAATTGAATATATTGATGACATAAATTGTTAGTGAGGATATGAATAGCCCAAAACACTGCTACTTTGAATGAGCATGAAATACAGCAACCACTTTGGTCAATTTTCTTGCACTTTACCATAAAGTTGAACATATACCTAGACGGAGAAAACAGAAAAAAGTTATCTTTGTAACTTTACCTACAAAGTTAGAAAGATAGGATGACAGCAGTTATTCTTTAGAAAATAAGAGGAGAGAATGGAGCAACTTCTTGAAAGGACTGAGAAAAAAATGAGTCAACTTAGAATCTATATGGAGTAAAAAATCTTTCAAAAACAAAGCCAAAATAATATTTTTATTCACATACACAAAATCTGAAAGAATTCATCACCAATAGATGTATACCAGAAAAATGTTAAAGGAATTTCTCTGGGCAGAAGGAAAATGATACCAGATGAAAATCCAGATTTACACAAAGACGTGAAGAGCAGTGGAAATGGTAAATATAAAAGATTTTTCCATGGCAAAGATCTACATGGGTAAATATAAAAAAATTCCCATAGTATTTAAATGTCTCTGAAACATAATGGAGTGTTTAATCCAAAAATATTAACACTGTATGTTAAGATAAACAACATATGTAGAATACATATACATAATACACCAGTAACCCAAAGGGTGGGAAGGGAGAAGTGCAGTACATACTCTTGTTTCTTAAGTGTGTCTGACTATTCTGAGTTCCAGTGGGTAGGGCCAGGTTTTTCCTCTTCGTACCTGAAATCCTAGTGACTAGGCAAGACAACAAATGTCAGGCATTAAAACAAAAACAAAAACAAAAAACAAAACAAAACAAACAAACAAAAAAAACACCACTGCTCATTTAAATTTGAACACAGTGCAACTAGAGGTGATGCTGCAAACCCCCAGGCAATTTTTTTTTTTTTTCTGTTCCTTGAAGCATATAACTCACATAAGAAACCCTTCAGCTTATGGTTTGAAAAGGATTTAAGCTGCACATCGTTACAGATTTGGTTAAGATTGACCAATGTGAGCATCAATCAAGGGAATTGCGTGCCATGTTGGGGAGCGGAGGCAACAGATGCGAGTGAAGACATCCCATCCCCCTGCACCTGTTGAGGAACTGCACACGTGGACGTAATCTGAGATTTTTCAAAAGCAGGAAACACGTGTAACAAGGCAGAGAAAGCCCCGCCATGTTCTCAGATATTAAAATCCACCAGGTAAAGGCAGTGGCAGAGGTCTCTTCCCAACAGGTGAATTTGAAACGGGGCTAGAAAGGAGGCAGGGACAGCGATTGGGCTCAGCAGGAAGGAAAAGCCTGTGCAAAATACTAATGAGGATGGTGGGTTGAAGAGAGGGTCGCCAGCACTGTGCTGAAAGTAGAGAATAGATGAGTGCGTAGGAGGACAGTGTGTGCCCGTGTGTGTCCAGGTGGGAGTGTGTGTGTGTCCAGGTGGGAGTGGGTGGGCAACGAGTGGTTTGGAATCAAGAGATGGGATGTCAAGGTATGCTGGGAATGCAGGAATGGGGGTCACATGTCCACAGCCCTGGAAAGCCAAGCAGCAAAATTGGAATGCAGTGTGTTGGGCAGAGTGGAGTCCACACATGTAGATGCCTGTGCAGGAACGAGAAGTCCATGTCTGAGATGGGGTCTTCTAGCTCTGAGCTCTCCCTGTATTGCTTAGGAAACCCCAGAGAGGTGTGGGATGCAGGGACCACAGGCCTGAGAGAGATGGAAGGGCACTGAGTGGCAAGATAATGGTCTTGAAGTTCCCTCTTCATCCAGACTTCTCTGCCTTCAAAGCAAGGGTTGTATTTCTGGGGAAGGCTTGAATTGGAATAAGAGGTCCTACATCTAAACTATTGAGAACCACCATATAACAGTTAGATACAGGGTGTGTCTTAGAATCTCAGGTTTCAGGGACCTGTGCTCTCTTAGACTTGGTGATCCCTCCAATGGACTGTGGAAATTGCTCTGTCTTCTTGATGGTCTTCACTAAATGAGGGTGTTCTGCATGGACCCATTCTCTGGTATCTGGTCATTCTGATCAAATCTTTCCTCCTCAATGTAAAGGAGAATATCTTATTGACATTTCAGAATTTTAAAGCATGCCCAGAGGAACCCTGGTAATCAAGATGTCACTGAAGAAATCCTGCTTTCTATGGAAGAGGAATTAAGATAATTTTCTGCTCATCCTACTTAGAAAATGGGAAAATTAAAATAACAGTGAGATAAGATATTTTCATCCAAAAGTTTTCCAAAATTTTAAAGGTTGATAAAATAAAATGCCAGTGAGGGTATAGATTATTCACACAAATTTATATGTAAGAATATGAATTAGTACAGCTTTATTAGAACAGAATTTTAGAAATATTAATAACATTTACAATTGTCACTTTTTAAATTTTAATCCAATATTCACTTTGCTACATCTGCCCTATAAGAAAATATGTAAACTTTCCAAAAAATCCATGGTCAGTGATGTTGATATCAGTTCAATTAATCATAGCAACAAGTGGAAAACAACTTGATTGTCCATTAGAAATGTGTTAATAAACACAAAATCTGCCTCAGGAGATTGGTTAAATTAATTATGGCACATGCACACTTTTGAACTCTAAGGTGTTAAGAGTTATTTAGTTCTACATGTGCTCTCATAGAAAGATCCTGCAAGCATTTTATTGCGACAAGGGCAAGAGGAAGGGCAGTATGTACAGCATTATCCATGCATGTTAAAAACTTACCATGTACTTTTTATAGCACATCTGTGGACAGAAAAGCTTAGAATAAAATTTAAAATAACACGAATTTTTACATGTGGTTACTTCTGAGGTTATGGGTGAATCTTGGAGTAATGTTCTAACAAAGGAGAATTGTGATTTATTCATATTGTTAGAATTCGGGGCAGCAAGAATATCTGCAACATTACTTAAACCAAAATTTTCCTCAGGGGTAAAAAGACAGACAAGTGACAATGGAAAAATAGTGAATTATCTTATTTTATTATTGAAGCTAATATATCTGCCATGGAACCATTTTCAATCTCCTGAAAGGACTCCTGGGTTTTTAGGGATTCTGCCTCTGTAGATGTTGGCTTACACACTGATTTCCATGTTCTTTCTTTATTGATTACTTACAGGGGAGGCTGGGAATTCTGACCACCTAAGTAAGCTCACTCATTGGTATATAGGTTCAGTGGCTAGTCTCAAATAATTAACCCCATTAAACTCTGACCTCAAATATCAGGATGGTTTCCAAATCTGACCTCAAATATCAGGGTGGTTTCCAAAACCTCCCCTCTAACTTCAGGGTTATAAACCAGGAACCAGTAGATTCTGTGCCGAATTGGACGGTCCTCAAATGTGGATTTAAAAACACTTTGAGAGTGTGATGGAGGCACCCACAGGAATGACAAGGTGCATTTGCTTCACTGTCCAAAGTGAACAATTATGTGCAAGGGGCTGTTGCTGTCAGAAAGGGTCCGTGGTGAAGGATACGACCCTACAGGCAGTTGGAAACTTCTACATCAAGGAGAAGCAGGTGAGTCTGGGCTGCCTGTTTCTTTGTTAGCAGGTGCTGGCTCCAAAGAATGAGGCAGTGGAGCTGGACAGAGGGTCAGCTGCAGTTTGGACAGGAGGGCACAGTGGGGAAGACCCTGTAATGCTGGGCCTGGACACATATCCTGGGTCGAGGGCAGAGTCAGTGATCAAGGAACCCCAGGGCTAGGAACAGGAGGACCCCTGGGAGAGGAGGCCCACAGACAGTCCCAAATCGTTTTTGATGCTCATTTTCACCTGACTTCTTTAGGCCTGATTTTAGTGCTTTGGATACAGAGTACTTCCTATCACTTGAGAGATATTTGAGAAGATAGATGAATTAATAGACATGAGATCTGTCTCAGGCCGGGAGGAGAGGAAAAGGGTGGGCTGTAGAGGAATTCAGACCAGGGGTCTAGTCCCAGCTCTGTCACTTATTAGCCGTGTGAACTAGGGACATTACCACATTTTAGGAGCATAAGTTCTTCATCAGTGAAGTGGGTTTGGTAATCCTGTTCTTCTAGGACTGTTGGAATGTGTGTAATGTGTGTAAAGCCCCCGGCACAGTGACTAGCATGCATTGAGATTTTAAAGAATGGTAGTGGGCCGGCCCGGTGGCGCACTGCTACAGTGCGCCGCTTGAGAGCGTGGTGGCACTCCCGCCGAGGGTTCGGATCCCACATATAGACCGGTTCCCGCTCACTGGCTGAGCGAGTTGCGGACGCGACAGCGAGGGTTGCAATCCCGTTGCCAATCCCGGTCCAGTACGGGTGCGACACTGAGGGTTGCGATCCGTTGCCAGACACGAAAAAAAGACAAAAAGGAAAAAAAAAAAAATAAAGAATGGTAGTTATTACTATGATTTTTTTTTTTTCTTTTGGACCCCTAATGATACTAACCCTTTGGCTAGGAATGGGTTTTGTTTGTTTGTTTGTTTGTTTTTGTTTATTTGTTTTTTAATCCAAGAAATGTGCATGAAAATGTAGTGCTATAGGACACAGAACACCAAATTAGTCAAAAACTCTGCCTAGAAAGGAAAAACAAAAATGATAAAAATCTTCCCCCTTACAGAACACATTATTTAATTTGGATGTTGGGGAATCCTCCCCATTTGGATGCAACTCAAAGCTTCTAGAATTTGTGCCAAAAACCAACTCCTTCCCTCCCTCCCAGCTGCCCTTTGATACAAACCACCACTATTTTCATTCGTTTAACCCCTACCAAAATCAAGTCATCCCTTAGAGTTTGCCAAATTATACTGATGATAACTTAGTTAAAATGCCCTTCTAATGTAGCAGGCTATGACTCTCCCAGCCCAGGGCAAGGAGTGTCAGCACAGTGGCTTCTGGGTATCCCACCTCAAGGGAGTATCACACTTCTCAGAAACTCTTTGGAAATGTTGTGTATAAAACTGTTAGCTTGTTCACTGTGTTCACCTGCACTCGTTCAAAAACACAGGACACTTTTCATCCCTGCCCCAGTTGGAGATTCCCTCTGGTTTATCCATTTTCCCAAAGTAACTGCTAAAAGAAGTTCTCCATTAAAGGCTTAGTCTCTCAACTCTGAGACACCCCACCGGAGAGTCCAGCCCCTACTGACCCCTCCCACACTCTCCTCTGACCCACCACCCAGTTTAACTTCACATTACCTCCCAGTGAAGGACTTGAGGTTTTCCAATTCCCCAAATTTCCTTGCCTCTGGGCATTTGCACTAGATGGCTCTCATCTGGAACAGTCCCACCTCCAACTCCACACCCTCCCCTCCCCCCACCACCACACTCCTTTTCACTTGTCTTTTATTTCTTACAGGATATCTTACCATCTTCCTTACATGATAGCTGCCACTAGACTAAAATTCTATGGACAGTGGCTCGGTCTTCTTTTTCTTACCATCCCTGGTACTACCATGGAGCTTTCCAAAGAGCAGATGTTTAATTAATATTTGAGGAGTAAAAAAGGCAGTGAACAAGAGGTCAAATTTATTACGATTTAACTTTTTCTACATCCTTGAATAAACCAAGCAAATCCAGATATATAACTTTTATTTTATGGAACAACAGAAGAGATGGAATAAGAGAAGTCGAGAATTTACCATCTTTTACTTTTTTTCTCCATTTCTTAATTCTAACTATGTTCCTGCTGATTTCTTTCATATTTCCATAGAAATGCCAATTCTGGTGCCATCTTTTTTTGTTTGTTTCAGATCACTAAAAAAGATGCAAGGTTTTCCAATTTGTTTTGTAAAACAGCAAAACTCTTAACTCTTAAGCTTCATAAACAACATTAAATATATAACCAGTATTATTCATACATTTAGATTCTGAAAGTAATAAAAATTTCTTAAAAGAAAAAAAAATTGAAAACTTTCTACAACAACAAAAGATAAATCTGAAAGTTACTCACGTAGAACAGGAATACAGATATGATATGTACTGTGCTCCCTCCAACACCGCCTTGGACACCCACTACTTTTCAAATACAAAGTGGGGAAAGTGCCTCAGATTTCACAAAGGGTGGGAGAAACTGTTGGAATGGAGCCTGGAACGTGCACTGGCCAAGGCACTATTAAGAAGCAGATCTCCAAATCTGGCACTGGCTCTTTCTTCCTCATCTCTCAAAGCCTGGTCATACCAGGATGGGAAAGCACTGGGAACAGTATTATGGATCCCGGCCAAAAACTCCAGGACTTTCATCTTGCTAGTTTCAGCATGGGCTCTTGGACCCCACAGGAATTGATGCCATGGAGGATCACTGTTGGGCGCTTGCTGGTACTCCAGGTACCTTTCCTTTCCCAGATCTTGGGTGATGAGCTTCTTGGGCTCCCCGTAGAAATCATGCTTCTTTCCATCATATATCCCTATCATATTAAGCACTTCCCTGATATATTCTTCAGTGGCAGAGTCGTCCTTCATGAAGATCACACACAGGATGGTCAGCAGGAGGCCAGTCTTGGGCATGATCTGACCACTCTGCCTTGCATCACAGGTGAGACTCAATTTGCTGACAAGTGCATAGCAGTGTCCTTCACTTCAATGCCAAAAGCCAGCACCATGACTTCAGAGGCTCTCCTGAGGATCTCATGGACGTGCTCCCTGTATTTTTGGTGACACACTTCAGCATGTCTTGCCTTGTTATGGGCTCCCTCATGTTATACTTGCACAACATGAACTGCACCGACAAAATCACCTTCTGGTCTATCGGGGTTCTGCACGAAGGATCAGTGTTAGGCGGTGCCTGGGAGGTGCTTGGTCTTTCCTCACCTTAGCTCCTGGCACCTTCATCAGATCTTGTGCATGAAACACCTGCAGATGTAATGGCCGTAGGTGGAGCTCTCCAAGGCCTCCTCGGGAGCCCTGAGAATCACCACCACAAAGAAAAGATGAGAAACTGAGGGTTTTTTTCTTCCACAGCTGCAATGACCTGAGCACTCTGGAGACCCTGAGTCTCACTCCGGCCCTGGCGGCATTTCTCAACCAGCACAGAGCTTGTTTTTATGACCTCGAGATAGGACGGTTCTGGTCAGGGAGTGTGTTCAGGAGATCAGGTAATGTAGGCACCTGGAAGAGGGAGAAAGAGATAGTGTGTGCACCTTCTGCAGGAAGAGACCACCTTTGTTTTAAGCCAAGCTGTCTCACATTCAGGATCAGCATGTCAACGGTTGGCAGGGCCTGGGCCTCCTCCTCCTGCAGCTCTTAAGCTAATCCCCATCAGACCAAAGGCCCCAACTTCCTGAGACACCCACAGGGAAAAATGGGGCTTCTCCACTTGACAGCCCTACCCGTGGTCTCCCAGGGTAGGCCACAGGGGCAGGGAGCTGTGTGGCCACCCTCTGTTGTAGAGACACTCAGTCCTCACTCAGGGTCCTCTCCTTCACTCTGTATAAGGCCTGGGATTTTTCCCTGTGCTGATCTGAGTCCACCAGCTTCAGTTTAAAGTTTTCACTCCTGGAGGTCCCCAGGCAAAATGGAGCACCATTGGGCCTAACAGCCATTCAGAGTCTCTTTTAGTGCTGAGAGGTCGGGGAAGGGTGGATTGGGGCAGGGTGGGGTTCTGGGAGTCCTCCTTTGTTCTTGCAGGTGCGGGTGCTCGCCTTGTCTTTCCGCATACCCTTTCTCCTCTGAAGCCTTGAGGCTGCTCTCCTTCCATGACCAATGAGGTCCTTCGACTGACCAACGAGGCTCTTATCTCTCTGAGACCCTTGAGGTGAAAGTCAGGGCTATTTCATGCTGACAGCTTTGCCCCGGGCCTCTCAGGAATGAAAGCAAGGGTGGGGCTCTGTGCGGGGCCCCTTGGTTCTGGAGTGGGTTGTCCCGTCAAATCTTGGCGTTGTGTGCGGGAGAGGAGGAACAAGGTGTCTTCCTTTCAGCTGCTGCTTCTGTTTGTTTTTGTTGTTGTTGTTGCTGTTGTTGTTGTTTGATTTGATTATGCATATCCATGGAGTACAAAGGCGACCATCACTACCTGTGCCCAAGATGTGATGATCAGGTCAACACTATCAGCATGCCTATAACCAAAAATTGCAATTATACCCCGTATCCTCCACCCACCCTCTCCCCAACCCCTCTCCCCTTCTCGCACTCCACACCTGGCAACCCTAGGTATGTTCTCTCCCTCTGCAAGTCCAATACACCTCTTTGAACTTTCTTTCCTTCCTACTTTCTCTCTTAGCTCCCACATATTAGTGAGGGCATGCGGTATCTTTCCCTCTGTGTCTGGCTTGAATCACTTAACATACTTTTCTGTAAGCTCATCCAGGCTTCTTGGGAAAGACCACATCCCTGAAAGCTCTGAGCTGTTTCCCTACTGCAAAATTTGCAGAGAATGGGCCAAAGTCTCAGACTAGGTGCAGAAGGGGAAGTTGCAATGCAAAACAGGGTCACAGGACAGGTGGCAAGTTGCTAGAGAAAAAATACACTGGACAGTACAGTGTCTTCAGAAGCCGAACTTACAAATTTGGGCAACCTTCTTTTCTAAACGTTCTACTTTCTAAGGGAAAGAGGCTGAGCCTCATGATTTTGTGAGACCCAGATCTTTTGATGTTATCTAAAATTGGTCAGTCCAGTGTAGTGACTTTATTTTTTGACTCTCGTTTATAGTAAAAACACATGTCCCAAGACAGGTGGCAAGTTGCTAGAGAAAAAACACACTGGACAGTACAGTCTGTTCCCAAGCCAAACTTAAGAATTTGTGGAACCTTCTGTTCTAAACGTTCTACTTTGTAAGAGGAAAAGGCTGAGACTCATGATTTTGCGGGACCCAGATCTTTTGATGTTATCTAACATTGGTCAGTCCAGTGCAGTAACTTTATTTTTTTACTCTGGTTTACAGTAAGAACACATGAATTGTGGGGGGGGGGGGGGGGCACAATTTAGTCCATAGCAGCAGTAAATCTGTAAATAATTTAAAGAAAATTTACATCTTTACAATATTCTTTTCCCCATGAATAAACATAATGTACTTATGTATTTACTTGGGAACTCTTTCAACTGTCTATTTTTATAGTTGCCTCCAAAAAGACTGTGGACATTTTTGTTGTTAGGTTTATTTTTAGGTAAATTTTGGATATTTGCTTCTGTTGTGATTGAGATATTTTCTATTACTCACCCTAATTAGTTATTGATTTTGTATGACTAGTATCCTGAGTTTGCTATAGTGATATATACAATAGCATTCTGAAGCCTCTTATTTTGTGCACTGGTTCCATTAGATTTTCTAATTACATGATCATATTGTCATCATTTATTATCTCTGTCTTTTGATATTCCTACCTGTTATTTATTTTGATATTTTTATTGCTCTGGCTATATATTCCACTCTACTTTTAAACAGTAGAGATGGTACTATACATCTATGTTTTGGTCCTGACTTTAATGGGATGCTTCTAACATTTCATATTTATGTAAGTTTATTGGAGATTTCAGGAAATGGATATTCGCTTCTAATGCTATTTTGCAAAAAGTTTTTAGATGAAGGGGTGTTAAATCTTTTTATTAAATGTTTTTTCTGCATTCCTGGAAATTATCAAAAGACTTTTCTCCTCTAATCTATCAACTTAGAGAAATTCTAATTGACAGTTTTTTCTAATGTTATATCATCATTATATTTTTTGGACATAGCCTACTGATTCACAACTACATTGAACATGATATGAATTTATCAAGGACAGATACCACTACATGAGTGAGCCTGACTCAAACAATCTTTTCTCGGAGTGTACTTATTTGGTCTTTGTATCAAGGTCAACACACCTATTAAGATGAGTTTCACAATTTCCCATGTCTTCGTATGGTTTGGAAGAGTTTACATAAGATGGCAATTAGATGTTCCCTGAAAATTTGGTGAAACTGGCCTCTAAACCTGTCTTGTTCTGGAATATTTTGAGGAGAGCTGGAGCTTAGACTAAAGTTTCAGTTTGTATAGTTAAATTGAAGTTTTCTATTCCTGCTTGGAAGAACTTGGTTAATTGAATTTCTCCACAAGTTGGTCCATTTAGCTTGGAATTTCAAATTTAAAGGTATGACATTTATAAATGAATAAATAAATAAATAAATAAATAAAAACTTTCACTAGAAAAAGCAACAAGAGTACAGAATATAATGAACCCAATATACTAGAAACTGAGCATCAACATTCATCAATAGAGTTAAAAGTCGGATCAGATTAAGTTTTGAGTTTTTGCCTGTTTACTAGCAAAACCACTCAAAAGTTGATGATGTGTACTTCCATTAGGATGAACATAATGTTTGTGTATCTCCCTTTGTGCTCATATTGGCAGTATTGATGATTATCACTTCTATCCATTAATTTATTATGGGCTGCAGGACAGTAATTCTCTAATTATATCACTCTTTTCAAGTTTTTTAGCTGAAATACTTCTGTAAGTAGACCCTTTCCTTCCTGGTCCAGCATCTGGCTACACTTAGGTAATGATAAAATATACTTATGGTGATCTCTTATATTAAATTACTTCTGCACCTATATTTTGTACAATCTTATTTAATGCCACTTGTTTCTATTTTCTTCTTTTGTGATTGATAATACTCACAAAAATTTGTGTATTTTATAAAACTTTTCCAAGAATTGGCTTTGGTGAGTTGGCTTCACTCTTTTCTACTTCCTTGTTTCTGTATTGATCTTCATTATTTCCTACTTTCTACCTCTTTAGGTTTAATACACTATTCACTCTCTACCTTTCTGAATTACTTGGATGTTTTGAATACTTCTTATTTTGTAAGTCATCTATTTAAGGCTGTAATCATCCCTCTTAGTAATACCATTTGAGCTTTATCTCACAGGTAGTATTTCAGAGCTCTATGTGTGTGCTTTAAAATTTTACAACATGAATACTTCTCTACATGTAATATGTTAGGAAATCAATAAATAATTGACAATAAGTAACAGTAGAAAACTGTCCACAGAAACAAAAACATCTCTATATATTTAACCCAAAGGGAATTTAATGTAATAAGTTGGTTGCTCAAGGGATGGAAGACGCACACAGGGAAGGGTCAGGAAACCTAACACTTAGAAACTTGAGGATGGCCTATCTTTAGGCTGGAGGAACAAAAAGAAGAGTTAGTATTTGTTATGAAGCCTGGGAGTTGAAGTCAACAGGATCTAGAACCATGGTAGACTAATATGATCCAAGCTACAGACACGAAGATGTATCTGTTAAAGGAGAAGCCATCTGATTAAGAGAGGGAAAAGAATACCAAATCTGATGTTTTTTTCCCTCCTAGGCTGTAACCTCCTATTGGTGCCTTCTCTAGCCTTAAATAAGATGGAAGCCAAATGTTGCAGAGCCTAAGATTTATTGGTCCACCCCATGTATAATAGAGAATGGAGTAGAAGAGAGATATGGAATGTACCTGAGGTCAAATAGGTTCAGAATGGCATATCACATTGACACTGACAGATTAAATGAAAAAATCCTATCTGAATTGATACAGAAAATTATTTTGTAAAAAATCAGCATTCATTCATGATAAGGAAGATACATTATTTGACTAGATAAAGATATCTACCATAACAAAACAAAACAAAACTACATTAATTGTTATATTTAATATGAAAATGTTAGGAGTTTTTATGTAAAAACTGGGAGGTAGACTAGGATATCTATTATGATCATTGTTAATCAACAATTTAATAAAAGTTCAACATAGTATGTTAATGGGAATCAGAAAAGATCAATGGAATAGACACTGAAAAAATAGAAAACACAGCTTATAGAATTAGCAGATGATTAGACGGTGTATGATGAAAACCCAAATGAACTAAAGATAAACTATTCAATAAAAAAATTTAAAGGTTGCTTGGTATAAGAGTCATATACAAAACTAACTCTATTTCTGCAGCAACTAAGAATATTACAATGAAATTATACCAAGTATAACACATAATAACCATAACAAAATATCAAGGGCTTCGGAATAAGTATAAAAATAAAATGTAAGAACTTTATGGAAAAATGTAAAATATACTAATTAGAGAAATAACAAAAGACCCAGCCAAATGGAGAAACATTATATGTTCATAAGTTGGAAGATTTTGCCGTGAGCCGTCCTGCTATAGGGAATGGCATGGGAGGCTGCGGAGTGATACCCCTTGTTCTGCAGGCCTCAAGGGGGTCCCATGTGTGTGGCACGGCTCTGTGGAATTTCTTGTTTGTTCATCTTTGGTTGCTTGACAAGGCTTCCCAGAATTAAGCAGCCTAACCTTTTGGCTTAGTATGGCTTTGGGAAATTCCCTGGAGTTTCTCAAAGGACATGTTAAAATACATCAAAATTAACTGGTTTATTTAAAGGGCATTGTCAGTACTAAAGGTGTTTTTGATGCATGTTCCTGGTATGGGTTGGCTCGATTTAATTTTGTTATTAATCTTTCTTGTTAGTGATGTGTGCATGGACCCATTGTGGCTGTGGTCACGCTTTTGTACGTGTGGAATGAAGTTGTTATGTTGGATTTCTATCCACATCCCCTAGGAAGGTGGTGGGTCTGGATGCGGTCATGTTTACAATTATTTGATCACTAACCAGTTACAGATTTCCTTGTTTTCCCCACTCCCACAGTTTCACTTGACTTACCAAGAACATGTTGTTTCCCTAGTAATAATAGGAATGATATAGTGTTTTTTTGTTAGTTCGAGTAGGATCATTTAACTTTTCACTTTGTCAAGTGTGCTGTTCACAGAGTCTATTGGCAGGGAAATAAAAGGTATAAACATTGTGATTTCAAATATAAATTAAAATGATCAATATAGAGTATTAGCAATATTAAATGTTAACCATAACTAATCAATGTTATTAAAATCAAGTATAGTAAGCATAATTAATATTTAAAAAGGGTTAAATTATAAGTTAAGAAGGTTAAAAATTATAGTTCAAACTAAAAGTCTGATGCTCTATAAAGCCAAGCATGCTGCTATTGTATAGTTTCCTGGCCACAAGCCACAGGCTTTGGGGTGAACTATTGATGCATGAGTGGGTGCTTTTATCACAGCGTGAGTGCTTTGGAACATTCTGATTTTTCTTTTTCTATAGAGATGAAATAAAAAATGTTTTGATTAAAAGATAAAAAAGTCTGATGCTCTATAAAGCCAAGCATGCTGCTATTGTATAGTTTCCTGGCCACAAGCCACAGGCTTTGGGGTGAACTATTGATGCATGAGTGGGTGCTTTTATCACAGCATGAGTGCTTTGGAACATTCTGATTTTCTTTTTCTATAGAGATGAAATAAAAAATGTTTTGATTAAAATATAAATCATTATGTAAAAGGTTAAGTAAAAAATATAAATAAAGCAAGATTCTTGTGCTTGTTGTCCACACTTGCACTAGACACTTGTGGTCCACCTTTTTCTTCTTTCCTCATCCTATCCACACCACCTATTTGGGTCCAACGAATCCTGCGCAGCTGGTCTCCTGCAAGATTTAATATTGTAAACATGTTAAATCTCCTCACATTTAATCTAACAGTTGACTAAAATTAACTAAAATCCCAAACAAAACTTAATAGTTTTGGGCTTGAATGTGTATATAAATGTGAGTATGTATGTAAAATATAAGCTGATTAATCAAATGTATCAAAGAAAAATGAGGATAAGAGTATCTACTGAATCAGATAGTAAGAATTACTACAAAGGTATAATACTTAAGAGTTTGTGATATGCATGAAAATTATGTCAATACACCAATGGAACTGAATAGAGAATATCTGAACATACTCCCTATGTATTAATCCTTAATTTGTGAAAAGGTGCCACTGTAGGACAGTGGCAGAAGTTAACATTGAAATCAAAATGCAAATGGAATTTATGTGAGTGAAAATGATGGAGTAGGGAGATACAAGGGCACATTCCCCCACAGTAACACTGAAAAAATGAGCAAAAGCTATCAGAATCAGCTTTGCTGGAACTCTGGGAGACAGTCAATGATTTATGGTTATCAAGCAACAGCTGAATAAAGAAAAAGACCACTTAAACCCATTATTTAAGAGATCTCTGTCAAACCATGAGCTGAAAACAGCTAATGTAACTCAGCCTTCAGAAGCCATTCATTAAAAATGGTTTAGAAAAGTCACCAAAGAAACAAACAAATGGAATCTGCAGCAAAGAACAACAAACCCTGAGGTGGAGAAATAATCTGATTTCCAGTTACCATGTTAGAATATTTAAAATGTCCAAATTTCAACAAAAAATTATGAGGCATGCAAAGAAAAAAGAAAACAAGGCCCATTCACAGGGAAAAGTAATTAACAGAAATAATCCCTGAGGAAGTACCCATATTTCACTTACTAGAAAAAAGCTAGTAATTTAAATCAGCCACTTTTAAGTATGTTCAATGAGCAAAATGAAACCAAAAACAAAGAAATAAAGAAAACCATGAAAATTACATTTCAACAAATGCAGAATATTAACAAAAAAGATAGAAATTACTAAAAAATATAAATTCGAGACCAAAAAATACAATAGCTGAAATGAAAACCTCATTAGAGGGTCTCAACAGCAGATTGAGCAGGCAGAAAAAGTAATCAGCAAACTTAAAGATACGGCCATTGAAATTATTTAATCCGAGGAGCAGTTAGACTAAATAAGAAAAATAAAAACAGCCTAAGGGACCTCTGGGACACCATCAAGCATACAAAGATACACATTATAGGAGTTCCAGAAGGAGGAG
This sequence comes from Galeopterus variegatus, assembly GCF_000696425.1. Classification (NCBI taxonomy): domain Eukaryota; kingdom Metazoa; phylum Chordata; class Mammalia; order Dermoptera; family Cynocephalidae; genus Galeopterus; species Galeopterus variegatus. The sequence goes on from NW_007727412.1 coordinate 388,524, forward strand.
AGATGAAATGGAAAAACAAACAAACAAACAAGCAAACAAAAAATACAATTTTATGTGTGTGAGAAGACACAATTGACAAAAACTTCTCAAATCCGAAAAAGGCAAGAATCTAAAAGTCCAAGAATCTCAATGATAGACTCAAAGAGATCCATGCAAATACACATTATAATAAAACCACTGAAAGCCAAAAACAGAGAATCTTTAATGCAGAAGAGGGAAGCAACTCATCATGTACAAAATTCATCAAAAAAATAATAGTTGATTTCTCATCAGAAATGATGAGGGCTACAAGGCAGTGGGATAATGTATTTACAGTGCTGAAAGAAAAAAAAAACCCTGTCAACCAAGAATTTTATAACTGGCAAATCTATCTTTCAAAAATGAGGGAGAGATTAAACCATCCCCAAGTAAACAAAAGCTAAGAGAGTATGTCACTAAAAGAAATGCTAAAAGGAGTCAAATCAGGTTGAAACCAAAGGACACTATACAGTAACTAGAAGCCATGTAAATAAATAAAGATCATTGGTAAATGTAACTACACAGGTAAATATGAAAAGCACCATGGTTGTATTTCTGGCAGACAATACTCCTTTTTGTTTCTAATATAATTTAAAAGAGAAGTGCATAAAAAAATAATTATAAATCTCTCTTAATGAACATACAAAATATAAAGGTAATTTTAAAAAAAACTATAAACTAATATCCTTTATGAATATAAATGCAAAAATCTTCGACAAAATATGAACAAACAGAATCCAGCCACACATTAAATGGATTATAAAACATGACCAAGTAGAATTTATCCCAGGAATACAAGAGTAGTTTAAGATAAGAAAAACAATCTATATAATACACTACATTAATAGAACAACAACAAAAATGATTATCTAAGTAGATGCAGAGAAAAGCTTTGACAAAAATTCAACACCCGAGTATGATAAAAAAAAAAAAAAAAAACCCTCAGCAAACTAAGCCGAGAAAAAATTTCCTTAACATGCTAAAGGGATTTCGTAAAAAAATCTGCAAATGTCGTCATACTCAATGGTGAAAGACTGAATGCATTTCTCTGAAGATCAGGAGCAAGAGAAAGATGTCAGCTTCATCCCTAATTATATTGGTAGGCCTAGTCAGAACAATTAAGCAAGAAAAAGTAGTAAAATGAATCCAAATTGAAAATGAATTTGTAAAATTATCACTACTTGTAGATAGCATGATTCTGTATACAGAGCATTCCAGTTTCAAAAAAAAAAAAAAAAAAAAGCCCACCAAAGATAATAAATGAATTCAGCAAAGTTGCAGGGTACAAAATGAACACTCAAAAATCAGTTCACTGAAAAAGAACAAGATAAAAAGAAAATTAAGGAAATATTTGCATTTATAATAGTATCCAAAAAAAGTAAAGATCTAGGAATAAATTTAACCAAGGAGGTAAAAACATGTATACTGAAAAATACAAAATATTACTGAAAAAAAAGTAAGATACCGAAATAGTAGAAAGACATCTCATATTAATTGATTGAAAGACTTAACATGGTTACATTGGCAATATTCCTCAAAATAATCTACAGATTCAATGCAATCCCTATTAAAATTACAATAGAAGTTTTTCTCAGAAATACAGAAGCTGATCCTCAAATTCATATGGAACTGGAAGTTGTCCACAATAAACAATACAATATTGAAAAAGAAAAATAAAGTTGGAAGACTCAAATTTATCAACCTGAAAAATTACTACAAAGCTTCACTATTCAAAATAGTATGGTACTAGCATAAGGATATACATATAGAAAAGGGAATAAAGTTGAAAAACCAGAAATAAAGCGAAACATCTACGTGCAATTTATTTTTAACAAGTGGGACAAGACCATTGAATAGAGAAAGAATAAATTTTTTCAAGCAATAGTGGGGTGATAACTAAACAACATGCAAAAACGTAAACATTATCTAACCTTACATACAAAGCTCAACTCAAAATGGATAAATAACCTAAATATAAGAGCCAAAACTATTAGAAAAAACAGTGGTAAACAATCATGAACTTGGATTTGGCAATGCAATCTTAAATTTGACACGAAAGTACAAGCAATGAAAGAAAAAAAAATCCAATAATAGGACTTTATAATAATCTTAAAAACTGAATACTTTTGTCCATCAAAAAAACATTATCAGGAATGTAAAGAGGCAACCTACAGAATAGAGCATAGTATTTTTAAGACATATATCTGATAAGGGTTTGAGATCCAGAATATATAAATAACTTTTTTTCTTTTTTTATTATGAATATTCATGTGATACCAAGCTATTTGTCAGCACTTGTGCCCATGATGTGAGGGCCAGATTCATACTGGCAGCATACCCATTACCAGATATTGCATTTGTACCCCGTGTCCCCCACCCAATGATCCCCAACCTCCTTCCTCCTCCCCCTTTTGCCCTACACTCAGCTTTGTAGCCCAAGGAATGTTCCCTCCCTCTGCAAGAACAAAGCACTACTGTGGTCTTTCTTTCCTTCCTTCTTTCTCTCTTAGCTCCTACATATGAGTGAGCACATGCAGTAATTATCCCTCTGTGCTTTGCTTATTTCACTCAACATAAGTTTCTCCAGGTTTACACATGTCACTGGAAGTGGGAGAATTTCATTCTTTTTTATGACATAGTAGTATTCCATGTGGTATATACCACACATTCTTTATCCATTCATCCATCGATGGACATTTAGTTTGGTTCCATGTCTTGGCTATTGTAAACAGAGCTGGAATGAACATGGGAGTGCAGGTATCCCTTCAACATGATGATTTCCATTCTTCTGGGTATACACTATATAAATATATAAATAAATATATATAAATATAAATATATAAATATATGTATAAATTATATATATATAAATCATATATATATAATGGGTATAAATATTGCTGGATTGTATGGAAGATCTATCAGTAGTTGTTTGAGTAACGTCCATACTGTTTTCCACAGTGGCTGTAGTAATTTACAGTCCCACCAGCAGTGCAGTAGTGTTCCCTTCTCTCCACACTGTCGCCAGTATTTGTAATTCACCACCTTTTTGATTATAACCAGGCTAACTGGGGTGAGGTGGTATCTCAATGTAGTTTTCATTTGCATTTCCTTGATGACTAGTGATGTTGAGCATTTTTTCATGTATCTGTTTTCCATTTGTATGTCTTCTTTTGAAAAAAGTCTATTCAGCTCCTTTGCCCATTTTTTGATTGGGTTATTTGTCTTTTTTACTGTATAATTTCTTGAGGTCTATGTATATTCTGGATATTAATCCCATGTCGGATGCATAGTTAACAAAATTTTTCTCCCACTCTGTAGGTTGTCATTTCACTCTCTTGATTGTTTCCTCTGCTGTGCAGAAGTTTTTTAGTTTGATGCAGTCCCATTTGTTTATTTTTTTTATTTTGCTGCTTGAGCTTTCGGGCTCATATTCATAAAGCCTGTGCCCAGACCTAATTGCTGAAGTGTTTCACCTATATTTTCCCTTAGGTAATACCTGAAACTGTAAAATTACGAATAACTTTTAAAAATAATTTGAAAAAAGACAACCATATTTTAAAATGGACAACAGATTTGAATAGACAGTTTTCCAAAGAAGATATTGAACTGGTCGATAAGCACATAAGGATATGTTAAAAATTATTTTTCACTAAGGAAACAAAAATCAAAACCAAAATGAGTACCAATTCACCCTCACAAGAATGGCTTTATTTTTTGTAAAAGTGAATAATAAGTGTTGGAGAGGATGTGGAGAAATAGGAACACTTGTACTTTGCTGGTGGAAATGTTGAAAATGTAGCTATACGGAAAAACATTTTGGTGATACCTCAAAAATTTAAATATAGAATTACCATATGACCCAGCAATCCACTCCTAATTATACACCTACAGGAGCTGTACACAAATATCAATAGCAACATTATTAATAATGGCCAAAAGTTAGAAATAACCTAAATGTCTATCAATGGATGAATGAATAAAAAAAATGTAGTATATGCAAATAATGGAATATTATTAAGCCATAAAATGAATGAAGTATTGATACATGCTACAATGTGAGTGAACCTTAAAAACATGGTGCTAAGTAAATGAAGCCAGACACAGAAGGTCACATATTGTATGGTCATGTTTATATAATATATCCAGAATAGGCAAATCCATAGAGACAGAGATTAGATTAGTGGTTACCAGGGGAGTAAGGGAAAGGAGTAATGGAGAGTGATTACTTAATGAATACACGGTGTTTTCTGTGGAGAAGAAAATTTTTGAAGCTAAAAAGAGGTGGTGGTTGCACACCATTGTGAATACAATAAATTCCACTGAATTTTACATTGTAAAATGGTTAACTTTACATTATGAGAATTTCATCTCATTTAAAAAGTACAACCTCATCAATACTAAAAAAAAAGTTATATCATTGTCTGGTGTATTTTTCAATGTATATAGTAGGTGATAATTAAAACAACTATAATTAAGCAGGGAGAATAAAAGAAGCTAATAAGTAATGAAATTTCTACATTCTAAATGAAGTGGTTAACAGTTGATACTAGCAGAATGAGATAAATTACATATGAATATTATAGTCCCTTGAGCACCCATTAAAACTTTAAAAGAAATATACTCCAACTACTCTTTATTTAAATTAAATTAATTTTCATAGTTACATTAAATTTATTTAAAATACAAAGTTCAAATAATGCGCAGAATGGCAAAATGGGGAAACAGAAGAACTAGAAAGAAAGAAAACAAACAATACAAATTATAAAATGGCAGACATATCAATGATTACATTAAATCTAAGTGGTCATATCACACCAATTAAAGAGGTTTATAGAACTGATAAAATCATATGACCCAACCATATGCCATCTACATAGTCTCATTTCAAATTTTATGATAAAAATAAATTGTGTCAAATGATGAGGAAATAATACTGTTCAAACTATAATCAAATAATAATTGGATTGGCTCTGTTAATATCAGAAATGTAGACTTCAAAACAAAGAAATTACCAGTGACAAAAGAAGACATTAAATAATGATAAAAGAGCCCATTCTCCAGGAATGCATAAAATCTTAAAGATACAACTGAAAGCAGAGTTTCACATGCCTAAATTAAAAACTGAGAGAACAGAAACAAGAAATAGACAAAACCATGATTTTAGTTGGGATCTTCAATACTCTGCATTAGGAATCAAAAGAACTGGTTGAAAGGAAGTCATTAAGGATATAGAACTTAAAAAAACTGTCAAACAACAGGATAAAGTTAAAACTTCTAATACACTGACCCACTAACAACAGCAAAATACATGTGGATTTTATGCACACATGGAACATTCATTAAGAACAACCATATGCTGGGTCATAAAATATGTATTAAAATTGTAAAATAATTTAAATCATAGAAATTATATTTTCCATCCCAATGGAATTAAACTAGAAATCAATATCAGAAACATAATTGGAAAATCTCCAATTAAAAATTAAGCAACAAACTCAGATCATATGAAGCTCAAAGAGAATATGTCAATGAAAATTAAAAATATACATTAAATATACAATTAAATGAAAAGAAAAATGAAATATTGCAAAATCTTTGGAATGCAAATAAAGGAATGTTTATAAGAAAATGTATATCATTAAAAGTTTATTTTAGAAAAAATGAAATATCACAAATCAATAATCTAAATTTCCTTCTCAGGAAAATAGAAAATCAGACAAATGGAAGGTAATACAGAAAAACATGAAATCAATGAAATTGAAAACAAAAACAATAAAGAAAATCAGTAAACTCAAACTCTGGTTCTTTCAAAAGATAGCATAAAATTGATAAACGTCCAGCATTGCTGACAAAGAAAAAAGCAGAGATGACAGAAATTAAGAACAAGAGAAAAGAAAGAATATTCCTACAGACCTGAGACATTAATAGGATAGTAGGAAAATATTATGAACCACTTCATATACATATATTTGACAACCCAGGAAGAAAGTAACCAATTCCTTGGAAACTATTAACTTCCGAAACTCTTCCAAGTTAAAATATGTAGCCAGAATAATCCTATGATGATTTTAAAATGGAATTAATAACGAAAAATCTGAGGACAAATTCTCTTGGCCCAGATTTTTTCACTGGCAAATCCTATAAAACATATAAAAACGAAATAACACAGATTCTATCCAACCTCATCCAGAAAATATAAAAGGATAAGATACTTTCCAACTCATTAATAAGGCAACCATTACTCTTATACCAGAACAATACAAAGACAATACAATAAAAGAAAACTACAAAACAATATCCCTCTTGAACAAAATCATTTCACAAAATATTAGCAAACCACGTCCAGCAAAACAAAAAATAATAAGCCATGAAAAAATAGTGTTTATTCTAGGAAATATAGTGCTAGTTGAATATTCAAAATCAACTAACGCTCTTCACATTATTAACAGAAGAGAGAAGAACATATCAAAAGGTACATAAAAAAGTCTGATGAAATTCAACACCCATTCATTATAAAACTTTGCAGCACACTAGGAATAGAAAAGAACTTTATCAGAGTAATGAAGAGCATCTATAAACAAACAAATGAACAAACAGAAACCCCTTACAGTTAATATTAGACTTAATGGTGCACAATTGAGTGCTTTCCCATTAAGATTGGGAATAAGGCAAGTAGATGGACTCTCATCACTCCTCTATTACATAGTACTGGAAGTCCTAGCCACTTCAAAACTACAGGAAAAGGAAATAAAAAGCATGCAGATTGGAAACAACAAAATAAAAAATGCTTCTATTTGCAGATGATATAATTGTCTAAAATATCCCAAAGAATCTACTAAAAAAAATCCCCCCAATTTTTTAGCTAATAAATTACTTTAATAAATTTCCAGGATATAATCAAGGTGGCAGAACACAATCATATTTTTTATACTAGCAATAACAACTGGAAACCAAAATTAAAATTCATGGTCCTATATACAATAACTAAAAGGTTAAATACTTAGTTTTATATTAAGTAAAATATGTACCAAATCTGTAAGTTGAAAACTGTAAAATGCCAGTGGAAGAAATTAAAGACTTAAAGGGAAACACCATATCCATGAATTAAAATAATCATCATAGTAAAGTTGAGAAATTTCCTCAAATAGATCTATAATTTTAAGACACTTGCTATGAAAATGTCAGCTGTATATTTTCTAGATATCCAGAAGCAGATTCTTTTTAAAAATTAATTTATTATTATAATAATTATTACTTTACATTCTAAGATGTTGTTGTGTAGCAGTTGGGAAACAAGAGGATTCTTAAGGAACTAGAACACATAAAAGAATTTCGAAAAAAATAAAGTTGGAGGAATTACACCACCCAATGGTAATATTAACTATGTAAATTCATTAATCAAGTCAGTATGGTATTAACAGAAGATAGGCATATAGAGCAATAAATCAAAATAATTTAGAAGTAAACTCATAATGATATAACAAACTGATTTTTGACAAACTAGCAAAAGCAATTCATTAGAGAAAAGGAAGTCTTTTTAACAAATAATGTTGTCAAAATTGGGCTTCTACAGAATAAAAAAAGTGAATCATAGCCTAAATCTCATACCTTGGATAAAAAAAATATATAAAATGTATCATAGCTCCAAATATAAAACATAAATGTGTAAAACTTTTAGCAAAAAATGTAGGTGAAATTTTCGGTGACCTAGAGGTTAGTAAAGAGTTCTTAGACTTGAATTCAAAACCACATTCCATAAAAGAAATAATTGATAAACTGAACTTTATCAAAATTAAAAACATTTGGCTGCAAAAGACACCATTAAGTGAATAAAAGACAAATCACATTCTGGGAAAAAATGTACAAATCACATATCTGACAAAGGACTTCTACCCCCAAGAACTCCTTAAATTCAGCATCAATCAAAAAAGAGTCCAATTTTTGTATAAAAGGCATAGAATTTGAACACACACTTTACCAAAGAGTGTGAATGGAAGAGAGTAGATAGGGGAGCAGATGGAAAGATGGTCAACATTATTGTCCTTCAGGGAAAAGTAAATTAGCAGATATATTAAATGGCCCAGGCTCTCTGGAAAACAATCTAGAAGTTTCTTATAAAATTAAGCATATTTTTACTATATGATTCAGCAGGCCCTTCCTGAGTATTCACCTTGCAGAAGTTAAAATTGTTCATTGCAGCTTTATTTATAATAGTGAAAAACTGAAAACAACCCAAATGTCTTTCAACAGATCAATGGATAGCCCATGGTACATCCATGCAATGGAATACTACTCAGCAATAAAAGGAACAACCAATTGATACAAGAAAAACTTAGATGGATCTCAAGGGCATTTGAAGAGTAAAAAATAACAGCCTCTAATAGTTATTCCATTAACATAAAATTCTTAAAATTATAATATTATAATAACAGAAAAGATCAGTGGTTTTAGGGCTAGTTGGGGGTAAGTATAATTATAAAGGAGACATAGTAAGTCATTTCTCTGATCTGTCGGGACAATCTGTATTCTGATCATAATGGTGGTTAAAAAAATCAATACGCAGGCCGGCCCGGTGGTGCAATGGATAAGTGCGCCGCTTGGGAAGCGCGGCAGCGCTCCCGCCCGAGGGTTCGGATCCCACATACAGACCGGTTCCTGCTCACTGGCTGGGCGAGGCGCGGGGGCAGCACCGAGGGTTGCAATCCCGTTGCCGGTCCCCTGTCTGGTACGGGGGCAACACTGAGGGTTGCGATCCGTTGCCGGACACGGAAAAGGACAAAAGACAAAAAAAAAAAAAATCAATACATGTGGAAAATTCAGCAAATCTATGTATTAAACAAAACAACATGAAACAAAACAAAAGCAATAAAAACAATGACTGCATGATAGCCTGACTAAATTTGAATTAGACTTCAGTTAATAACATTACACCAATGTCATTTTCAAAATTTTCATAATTGTACTAGCGTTATGTAAATTGGTATAATCAGAGAAAGCTGGGAGAAAAGTGTACAGGAACTCTCTGTACTATATTTTCAATTTCTATGAATCTAAAATAATTTCAGAATAAAGTGTTTAAGGACCTTTGGTTTTAGCTTCAACATAAAGAGCTTAGGAGTCATCACTTCCATCTTTACAAAAAGAAACAGCAAAAAAAGAAAAAAAGAATCAAGACTTTCCTTGGATCCAATAGAGAGTTGAGATTACAGAGGCTGTAAGACAAACTGCCATACTGAAATCTGGAGGGGAAAAAAAAAAACAAAAAAAAACAGGCACATTCAGATAAGTATAGTAATTTGCTTACCTGAAGTGGAAGCTTCTGAAAGCCATAGCAGTAGAATAAACTACTTCACCAGTCATACTGACAAATTGCTGTAGGCTGAATGCAGACTAGTGTGAGACTGCAAAATTCCAGGGGGTTGCAATCACAAAGGGGACCCCAGACCTTTACAGGCTTTCCCTCCAAGAACCCCACCAGGTTCTCACAAGGAGGTCCTGAGAGAAATCCCATAGTGGTTCTGGCAGAAGGAGAGGGATAAATAACTATTGTGTAATCTCCCAGATTCTTCTCCATAACAGACGTCTATTCTCTAGGGTAACAAAGAAACCTTATCCTACTTGGGAAATTACTTTCCACCCCACTCTAGCCCATTTCAGCATTCCTGTTTCACCTAAGAAAAAACTTATTCAGCATAGAATAGGGCTCCAAAGAAACAGATTGGTTTCCGTGGAGCCAAGTAAGGAAGCAGAGGACTGTGGTGGGTGTGTGGGGAGTGATACTCTTGGAAGAAGGATGGAAACATTTATGATTACTCTCCCTAGAAGCAGGACAACTAAAACACTGAAATTTAATTTTAAAAAATATAGAACAATTTCCCTCTCCCACATCATACCACCACAACAGCAAGCCTCCAGTATAATAACAGTGGATTACAGCTGAAAGATTTGCAAGACACAAATGCTCTCTGGGGGCCAATATAAAGAAAAACCCTAAAGCAAGGAGAGAAGACAAAATCAAAGACACTAGAGGAATTCAAAGCTTCTGGTACCTATAGCTACAACAAACATTAAACACAGGCCAACTCCTAACCATGTTAATATCAATCTTCACACTAAAAACATACTTTCCATAGTAGCTAACACTGATACATGTCTGGTTTCAACAAAATCTTATACGGTATACTAAAAAGCAAGAAATAACACAATCTAAAGTGATAGAGCAAGCATCAGAACCAGACTCATCCATTTAACAGATGTTGAAATTATCAAACAAGGAAATTAAAATAAGTATGATTAGTATTTTAAGTGCTCTAATTGAAAAGATAGACAGCATGCAGTATTAAATGGATAATGTTGGCAGAGACATGAAAATTATAAGAAAGAATCAAAAATGAATGCCAGCAATAAAAAACAAGGTAAGAGAAATGCAGAATTCCTTTGACAGGCATATTAGTAAATGCGACACAGCTGAAGAGATAATCAGTAAACCTGAAAATAGATTGATAGAAACCTCCCCAATTAAAACAGAAAAAAATTGAAAATTAACAGAACATCCAAAAACTATAAGATATTATTAAAGGCATAGTATACAGGTGATTGGAATGTCAGAAAACAGAGAAAGAAAAGATATCTGAAGCAATTAGAGGCAAGGACTTTCTATGATTAGTGAGAGACACAAAACCACAGATCCAATCAACTCAGAAAATACCTGTAAGATAAATAGCAAAACTAACAATGTACGCCTAAGATATCATTAGGGGGTGACACATTTTCTATAGAGAAAGAAAGCGAAAAATTACAGCAAACTTTTCATCAGAAGCCAGACAAGCAAGAAGAGAGTAAAGGTAAATCCTTGAAGTGTTAACAGAAAAAAAAAAAAAAAAGTGCAATTATACAACACAATTATCGTTCAGAGGTGAAAGAAAAATAAAGATTTTCTCACTCAAAAACTAGGGCAATTCATTGCTAACATATCTACTATGCAAGAAATGCCAAAATAAGTTCAGCACACCTAAGGAAAATGATATAGTTCAGAAATGTTGATGAACACAAAAGAAGAGCATCAGAGAAGGAATAAATGGGGATAAAATAAAATATTTAATTTTTGTCATTTTTAATCTAAAAAAATTGTTTTTTTGTTTTTTTTTTCTCATCTATCCCTTACCATACCTTGACTTTCTGGTGGTATATTTAAAGCAAGTCCATGACATCATATTATTTTACCCAAAAATACCTCAGTATGTTTAGAATACAAGGACTTAAAAACACCACTGTACATTAACATAGATTCTACAGTATATTCTAATTAAATGATATCTTTTAAAATGTCCACATCAATCCTCCAAATGTTTTCTTTTTTTTTTACAGTTGCTTTGTTTGAATTGGAGTCCAACAATAGTAACAATGTATGGGTGATTATAGCATACGGATAAGTGAAATAAGTGAGAACAATGTCACAAGGGATGGGAGGGAGGAATGGAAACTGTTATAAAGAATCTGCACTACAGGTGAAACAATGCAGTGTTATTTGAAGGTGGACTTAAATTATTTAAATAGTATATTGTAAATCCTAAGAAAACCATAGAAAAAAGTTTGATTTTTTTTTAAAGGATGAATGATATGTCACAGGAAGAGTTAAAATGGAATCATAAAATGCTGAGAAAATGAGGATGCAAAAAAAAAGGACATAAATCACAAATGCAACAGATAGAAAATTGACAAAAATAATAGATTTAAATACAACTATATCAATAATCACTTTAAGTGTGTATGTTCTAAATACACCAGATAAATGCAAATTGTAGGATTAGATAAAAAGTAAAAGACTCACCTATACGCTGTCAACAAGAAATCCACTTTGAGAATCATGATTCAGATAGGTTAAAAGTAAAGGGATGGAGGAATTTTTCGGGCAGTTAAACTATTCTGTATGATACTGTAATGGTATGTACAGGAAATTATGCATTCGTAAAACCCATTAAAAATAAACCCTAATATAAACTATGAATTTTAGTTAATAATGATGTATCAATATTATTCGTCAATTGTAACAAATATTCCACACTAATGCAAGATGTCAATAATAAGGGAAACCAAGTGTGAGTGGGGAGGGGATGCATGGGAACTCTCTATACTTCTGGCTCAATTTTTCTGTAAACCAAAAAAATACTCCAAAAATAAAATGTACTATTTTTTTTTTTTTTTGTCTTTTTTTGTCTTTTTTCCGTGTCCGGCAACGGATCGCAACCCTCAGTGTCGCCCCCGTACCGGACCGGGGACCAGCAACGGGATCGCAACCCTCGGTGTTGCTCCCGCGCCTCGCTCAGCCAGTGAGCGGGAACCGGTCTGCATGTGGGATCCCAACCCTCGGGCGGGAGCGCTGCTGCGCTTCCCAAGCGGCGCACTATCCAGTGCGCCACCGGGCCGGCCCCAAAATGTACTAATTTTTTTAAGAAAGCAAAGAAAATCCACATATATGGTGGACACATAACCAGCTTATTGTAATTGAACTAAACCTGTACTGTAATCGAACTAAATAAAAGTGCTGCTGGATCCATTGCTAACTCCTTGTCATTTTTAGCACATCGAGTCTTGTACTATGGCTATTGCCCACAACCTGCCTCTGCAGCTCCAGTCCATCTTCCAGACCTTCCTGTTCAACATCCAGGGTTACGTTGGTACGATGCTTCATATTAACATAAGTTATTAACAACAGGGGAAAGCGAATGCTGAGTATAAAGGAAACTTCCCTCCTATCTTTGCAACTTTTCTGTAAACATAAAACTACTTTAATTAAGCTCGTTTTAAAATAAAAGGTTTTAAATAAACACGAATAGTGCAGTTTGTGGTACACTTATTCAGTGTTCACAAAGGTCTAAACTCTCTCATTCAACCACCGCTGCCTGGGGTCCTACCAGGGCTGACAGCAGGGGCGAGTTTCTGTGGGGCCCCCTGTTCTTTCGTGGAAGGTTCCTTCAGACTTACCTTACCTTGTGGCAAACCTTGGATAACTCCAACTGCTGACTTGAGATCAACATCCTGGTCTAATACACTCAGCTTCAAGTCCCTACTGAGGGAATTCAGAAGGGGCTAAATCAAGACATCCCTCTCTGAGACCTACGAGAGATGAAAGCAGGATTTGGACTCTGTGGGAACTCTTCTGACCTGTGATGGATGGTTCCCACAAACTTCACTCAGGGTCCTCACCTTATCTCATGGCAGGGCTTGGACTTCTCCATTTGCTGACCTGACTGACACCTCCTCACTCACGTCAAAGCCTTCACTACCCTGAGATGTTAGAGGCAGAAGTAAAGGGGAGCTGTTTACTATGACCCCTGCTTAGGGACCCTCAGGGCATAGTGCAGGGGTGGGGCTCTGTGCTGGCCCCTTTTTCTGGAGCAGTAAGTACCTTCACTCCTCACTTAGATTTCTAAACTTAACTCAAGGAGAGGCTTGGGACTCATCCCTTTGCAGAAATTAGACGGCCAGCCTTAGACCAAGACCAAATCCGTATGCCCCTCAACATTGCCACCTTCCACCCTAGTCGCAAGAGGGTGAGTGAACAGGCTCCTGTACCTCTCAAATATGCCCAGCGCTCCCAGGACTGACATCAGCTGTGGGTGATTTCTCCAAAAGTTCTTCAGGGTCCTCACATTTATTTAATTCTGTTAGTGCTTGGGATTCTTCCCTTTGCTGGCTGGAGGCTGACACTCTAGTCCAGTGCCCTCTTCTCTCAGTGAAAGGTAACAAAGTGTATTACAGATCCTTTAAAGGATAAGGAACTGATATTATGGATTCTTTCTTTTTAATTCAGTCAAGTCAGAGTTATTACAATAATAATGATAGAGCTTTGGAGCCCACTTATCACCATCACTCTCAGTCAGTATGACAATAAATGGCACCATCTAAACTAATTCTCCATTCATCTTGCAAAATGTTTACGGCTCTGGCCAGCTCTCTAGCCCAGGATGTACCTGGTAGCAACATATACCACCAATCAGAGCCACTGGGTATCTGCCCTGTGGCTGCAAATAACTCATAAACCAACAGAGGCAGTCTAAGGTGGGCATAGTGTCTAGATCTTTATGCAAGACATATTCACAACAAACTCTTTATTTGCAGAGTCGCTGAAGTACTTAGCCCTGGGGAATTTACCCATCCGACTTCCTGCTGCTGGTAGCTATGCACTATCTTGCATTACTTGTTTGTATTCCCTGGCCTGTCTAGTCTGTCATTGCTCACCATCCTCCCCGCTGACATAACACCATCCTCCCCACACATGTATCACCAACCTCAGTGATGGAAGGGTGCTGTGTGAGGAAAAGAAATACCCTTCTCCAGCTGCCATTGAAACAGCTCACAACTGCAGTACACTGTCAAAGATGTACAGCCCACCAGAATGGTGAAGAAACATAGTGATTCCAGACTCCATCAAAAACATTACTGGTCCCAGCCCCAGCCAAGGTGAGCTGAGGAGACGTGGGAGGAGTAATTGACCCCTCCACCCAGACTTGGATCTGGAGAGGAGCACCTTACAGCCAGCCCCAGCCCCAGCCGAGGGGACCCAAGGAGATGCCTTGGTGGCTCATTCTAAGGCCACAGATTCTGGAACAGGACTCAAGGTTGTGTAATATAGCCACTACCACACCCACTGTCATGCAAGGAAAATTCAACATCACAGTAGCAGCCAGGGCCGCTCCACAGGTAACCTACTCTTCACTAGACTACTGTGATATAAAAGAGTCACTGATAAAACCTGCAAATAGAGGCAGAAATCTTTATCCACATAACCAATCTCAGTGTAATAGAAGCAGCAAAGCTGATACCAAATGACCAAATATCAATGAAAAAATACTACAAATACAAATAAACAGGAAGATATGATACCTCTGAATGATTACAGTAATCTTCAAATTTCAGACTCCACAGAACAGAGAATCCTTGAAATATCTGAAAAAGAATTCCAAGCAATGATGCTAAGAAAACTCAAAGAACTAAAAGAAGACCCAATTAAACAACACAAGGAAACCAGAAAAAATATCCAGAATATGAAGCAAGAAATCTACAAAGAAATTAATACCTTAAAAAAGAGTGTAGCAGAACTTCTACAAATGAAAGATTCACTCAATTAAATAAAAAAGCACAATTGAGAGCTTGAGCATCAGGGTAGAGCAAGCAGAAAAAAGAATTTCAGAGCTTGAAGATGGTCTTTTTGAAATAACTCAGGCAGACAAAAATAAAACAAAAAAAAGAATTAAAAATAATGAGGAAAATCTAAGAGAGATATCAGACAACCTCAAGTGCTCTAACATCCAAATCATCGATATTCATGAAAGGGAGGAGAAAGGAAAAGGTATTGAAAACATATTCAAGGAATTAGTAACAGAAATCTTCCCAAGGGTAGGGCGAGATACAGACCTTCAGATCAAGGAAGCTTAAAGGTCCCCAAACAAATTCAGTCCATAAAGATTCTCACCAAGACACATTATAGTAAAATTTGCAAAGCTCAAAGACAAAAAGAGAGAATTCTAAAAGCAGTGAGAGAAAAGCAACAACTCACCTATACGGGAACCCCCATCAGACGAACAGCAGACTTCTCAACTGAAACCCTACAGGCCAGAAGAAAGTGGAATGATATATTCAAAATACTAGAAGAAAAAAATTGCCAGCCTAGTATTCTTTACCCAACAAGACTCTCCTTCAAAACTGATGGAGAAATAGTGTATTTCCCAAACAAACAAAAGTTGTGAGAGTCCACCACCACACAACCAGCCCTGGAAGAAATTCTCAAGGGAGTCCTACATCTGGAATCTGAATAATGATAACCACTATCACAAATATACAAGAAAGAGCAAAACCCACTGTTAAAACAAAAATGCCAGTGAGAAAGACAAAAAAACTAAATCATCCCACCTTAAATTCCCAACTAACATTGAAGAAGAGAAATAAAATGGGAAGTAATGACAAAAAGATATTAAAAAAAACATCTAAGCAAGAAGCAATTAAATGACAGAAATTAAACAATACCTGTCAATAACTACCCTAAATGTGAATGGACAAAACTCCCCATTTAAGAGACACAGACTGACTGATTGGGTTAAAAAACTAAACCCATGCATATGCTGTCTTCAAGAGACCCACCTCACCCGTACAGACACACACAGACTAAAAGTGAAGGGATGGAAAAAGATGTACTGTGCAAATGCAAACGCAAAGTGAGCAGGAGTAGCTATTCTTATATAGGAGAAAAAAGACTTTAAACCAAAAAAAACATAAAATGAGACAAAGAAGGCCACTATCTAATGATAAAAGTATCTATCCAGCTAGAAGACATAACAACCATAAATATGTATGTACCCAATACTGGAGCACCAAGATATAGAAAGAAAACTCTCTTAGACCTAAAGAAATAGGCCCTAATATGTTAATAGTGGGTGATCTGAGCACCCCTCTCTCAGCATGGGACAGATCTTCCAGGCAAAAGATCAACAAAGAGACACAGGACTTAATCTACTCCTTAAACCAACTGGATCTGGCAGATATATACAGAACATTTCACCCAAAAACTAAAGAATATACTTTCTTTCCATCAGTCCATGGAACATTCTCCAGGATAGACCACATATTAGGTCACAAATCTAGTC